>NC_134690.1:355178493-355478493 GCF_050947455.1 Rhinoderma darwinii | reverse complement strand
GGTTTGCTTTTTTTTTCGAGAAACAGCGCTACTCCTGTCTATGTGCTCTGTCTGGTATTGTGGCTCAATCCTATTCACATGAATGATGCTAAACTGCAATACTAGACACAGCCAATGGACAAGAGTTTCGCTGTTTCTGGAAAATAATCAGATCTTTTTTTCCTATCCCACACAACCTCAGGATACAGTATATTTCCTAACTGTTGTGGGATCCCAGTGGTATGTTATACCAGCGAAATAAAGCCACATTGCAGCCCGGTCCATTATCCGCAGTTGTTTCACATTGCAGTGAACAGGCTAGGGATTTGACACTGGATGGACAGTCAGATAGTGATGTTTTAATCTGTACCCTTATGTGTAGTTGTGCCATGAATGTTTTGGCCAGTTACTATTGATCATCTTGATATAATACTATTTGTCATATTACTGCTTGTATATATGTACTGCCTATTTTGCTATCCATGCATAACTTACAATATGATATGAATTGGGGTCCATATCACCTGATGTATCATATTACCTTTGCTGGGCTAATATCCTCACCGAGGACTACACTCCCCATTATATAATATGTAACCGCATGCTTTTTTCACTATTTTCATTGTTTATTGCACATTTACTTATGTGTCTTTTACATTGCTATCCTGTGTATAGTGTACAACTGGATGTTATTGTCCCTTCTACTATGTATTTGCTTGCCCTTAATATACTGTTAACTATATTTATTGTATTCTATTTGGTTTGTTTACATTGTCTATTTTTTGATGTCTGTCTTTCCCAGCCAATCTGATCAGTGTGCATGCACCGACACATTCAACCACTCAGTCTATGTATCCTGGTAACGGCGTTCTGACATCACGTGCTATGTAAATCACGTGACGGTGTGATGATGTAATCATGTTTGTGATGTCAGATGCTGGGAGACCCAGTAGTTTGATACAGGGAGATGACCAGCATTGCGGCTCATAATACCATGTAAGTTTTCAGATACGTGGCGGGAAGGACAGACAACCTCTCTGATTGGTCAATATACCATATATCATTGAGGCATTATATACTACTTGATGTATTTATTTCTTTACATATTGCATGTACACGCTGCCTGTTACCTATACCCCTATTTACTTCTGTACTTTTTTGTGACTATTTACTATATATTTGACACTTGTCCTCAGGCAACTTTGTAGCCTTCAGCATGTAGCTTTTTTATTTTGATATTTAATGATACATATACCAGTTGTCTTGGACATACATTGTTTCTGTATATTCTATTCTGGTGATGTCGCTTTATCCATTGTGGGACTCCATTTTTTAAAATGTGCTATATATGTTAATAAAGATTTTTTTTATATTTTTTCTATACTGTGGTGCTTTGTCCCATTATTCTGTAGGTTTATGCATTTTGGTTAGATGGAATGCACCCTCTACTGGTCCTTATGTAGTTGCAAGAATTGATTTATAACAGGTTGTTATTTTTTACCTACATCTTACATTTATGGGTAAGGCACGCCATGTCATACACTTGTATCTGGGACTTCATCTACCCTTGCTCTCACTTGGACATATGTTTAGCACCTGTCCATAGGTTTAGTTTGTTGATAACTATTTCTCAGACATTACTACCTTTTATCTGTGCTCACTGTTCAGTTCCATTGGTTGCGCATGGTCTGTTATAACATTATTATGCAGTATGCATTGTCTTGGCTTCCTGCGTATTTTTAGACATGGCATTACCTGTTCCATACTACTAATATCATGCACCGTTTTACACTGTATGTATGTATTCAATACTCTGTTACTGCTGTGGTATTAATATGTTTACTTATGTGGTCCTTATACAGTAAAATTCTGTTTTGGATCCTCTGTATATTTTATATCCCCTCATTGTTTAAATTATAATAAAATTGACTTTTTCTATTTTTATAAACTCCTGTTTCTAAGTGTTTAAAAGGTTGTTATATTTGTATACCATTGCATGTTTGTGTTATCTATATGTTAGCACATAGGCTAAAGGCAGGAAGCTCAACCATCTTGCCAGGAGGCAAGGGCAGGGTTTATATAGGAGGTCAGATGCTGTGGCTAGATAGACCTGAAACAAGCTTGATGGGCACTGACACTGTCCCAGATAGCCCAGTTAGCAGTGCTGCTGTTTGGAATAGGAGATTTTCCGGGATCAAATCCTAACACTGACATATGGAGGTACTATCTATACATATGGCACCCAGTGGAGCCTGTACAGCAGCACACAAAAGACTGTACCGTATGGCAGTCAGGAGCTGTGTAAATGAGCCCTTAGACTTTGTTCATGCAATTTGACTACTGTTTTTTCTTTTAAAATCTTTTTTTGTTAAAATAAAGTTTTGTAGAAATACTAGTTGTCATGTCCATGGCCGCGGGCCGTCAGGCTCACTCACCTCCTGACGGCTACAGTCATGGGTCTGCGAGCGCTGGCCCCAGTCTCCTCCTCAGGAGACGCCAGCACTCATTTCAGCTTACCTCGGCTGGGTCTCATAGGGTGTGCGTGCACGCTCGTGCCTGCTCTTAAAGGGCCAGCGCGGGCACCTGAAGTTAATGTCAAAATTAGCCCATCAGTAACCTGGACTATAAGAAGGGCTCAGCCCATTCCTCCCATGCCTGAGCGTTGTTGTACCTAAAGTTTGTCTAAGCAAATGGTCTCCTAGTGTTTCCCAGTTACCAGTGTTCCCCGTTCCTGTACCTGTATCCCGTGCTATCCTGGTTAAGTGCTGAGCTGAAGTCGTGCTGTGCTATTTACCACGCCTGTCCTGCTACACCACGCCTGACGCCTGCCTGCTGCCTAGTCCCAGCCGAGCCTGTCTCACTACAGCCACAGGTACACTATACAAACTATAGACTGTGACCTGCGTCCTGTTGGCCAGTTGTCATACCGTCAAGGCGGTATGGCCCAGTGGGTCCACGTACCCAACGTGACACTAGTATATTATAGTAGAGCACCTATATAGTTTGAAAGCATTGTTCTGCAAACCAAACCTCTTATGAAAGCAATCTCCATGTAATATAAGAGGATGCTGAACCTGACTATTTCTGACTGCTGTTCTACCTTATGTCTTAACCTGGGAATAGGATTAACAATTAACATTTACAAGTAAGACAATATAATATATACCAGAAGCTTCCATCTATCTCATATCTATTTATTTATTTATTATTAATTTGTTGCATATTATGGTCTATGTGCTCCAGTAGATTGGCGCTAAAATTGATACCATTTTTCTGGCACAACTTGGAGTAAGTTTATTGGTCGGTTGTGGCTTCTCTCCTGCTAAGCCCCGTCCACTTTTTTAAAGTAGCAGAGGTGGCGTAAAAATAGAATAGTCACATAATTTGTGCATAAACTGCGTTTGCGACTTTTCTACGCCATAAAACTTGCGCCGATTGTTTAATGACTTCCCCTATAGTGTTGTAATAAATGGTGAAAGTATTTACTTAGTAGCTACGTTCATTTGGAAACAAAATATGGCTATAAAGACATATAATTGTCATTTACAATTCCTCATAATAGTTGTTCTAGTGTTGATGTTTAGATGAAGGAAATGTCAGATCAAGCTGGAAGCTAATGAGGTTTGAAATGTTCTAGAGACAGAATAAAAACTGATGTGAAAGGTCCAATTTAAACAAGCTACTGAGAAATTCTGCTGCAATTATTTCGATAGCATTTTACGTATACTGTTCATTTCATTACGAACAATAACATTTAGAAAAACATTTTTTTATACCTTTATCAATTAAGTATAAAGACTATATATAGCCACAAGGATACAGATATAGCAGATACCTGCCACTGTGTTGGTCTCAATAATAGTGACTTGGTGCCACATCATGGTAGATTATGAAAGGCAATGAGGAGTTACACATAGAAACGTATCAGATTCACCTTTCCTCTGTATCACATGTAGGATGTGACCAGCCGGGGATGTACCCACGCAATTTTACCTGTGCTGTTCGAACATTGTACGAACATCATTAGCACCTTTTTTTATTCTCCCATCTGCCGATATCTGCTGAAGATTGATCTCCTGCACTCCTGGATGATATCCTCTCCAAACTGCCTCCATCTCACTAGTTACGCACAAAAAGCAGTTTGGATAGTGGTGAGTGCTTCTGGTTCTCAGATGTTTTATTACTGGAGTATCCCATCTAGTACTTGCATCTTAAGGTTATTATCTTTGTTACATTTTTGGACTGGTATTACATGGTAGAGGTTCACATAGGTGCAGTGCTTTTAACTTTCACCAAAATTTCCTACCATTTTGCCAACCTTAAAGAGCTACCAATAATATTGTGCCATCCACATAGCATTGTCAATTAAACAACTCTAATGGCATAATGATAAACAGTGCCAAACTAGTGCCCATAGAAATACACTATAAGTACATTACACCTACAGGAGCTTTTATGACATCCCATTATTATGGAATTGGTTCCCCATTTGCAGCTTAAACAGCTTTCACTCTTCTGGGAAGGCTTTCTACAAGATTTTAGCGTGTGTCCGTTAGAATTTTTACCCATTCATCCAGAAGAGCATTTGTAAGGTCAGACACTGATAGGCCTGGCTTGCAATCCATTTCTAGTTCATCCCAAATGTGTTTGATGGGGTTGAGGTCAGGGCTCTGTGCGGGCCAATCAAGTTCTTCCAATTGCACCCAACCATGGCTCTATAAACCTTTCTTTGTGCACTAGGGCACAGTCATGCCGGAACAGAAAATGGCCTTCCCTAAACTGTTCCCGCAAAGTTGGAAGCATACAATCGTCCAAAATGTCTTGGTATGCTGAAGCTTTAGGATTTTCCTTCACTGGAACTAAGAGGCCTAGGTCAACACCTGAAAAACAACCCCATAGCATTATCCATCCTCCACCAAACAGGAAACGTTCTACTGGCATTCGCCAATCCCAGACTCGCCCATCAGACTTCCATATAGAGAAAGGTGATTTATCACTCCACAGAACACATTTCCACTGCTCCAGAGTCCAGTGGCGATGTGCTTTACACCACTCCAACCAACGAATGGCATTGGGCTTGGTGATGTAAGGCTTGCATGCAGCTGCTAGCGATAAAGCATGTGATAAAGCTCCCGGCGCACAGTTTTTGCTCGGATGCTAATGCCAGGGGAAGTTTGGAACTCAACAGGTATTGAGTCAGCAGAGATTTGGCAACTTCGATGCCTTATGCACATCAGCACCCTAAGACCTCTGTAACTGTAAGTGATCTGCCACTTCATGGCTGAGCTGCTGTGGTGCCTAAATGCTTTCACTTTGCAAAAATATCACTTAGGGTTGATTTTAGAATATGTAGGAGGAAAGAAATATCCTGCACTGACTTGTTACAACGGTGACATCTTATTAACCCCTTCACGACCAGCCCACGTAGATTAACGGGCTGCAGTGCTGGGCTTTTGTCCTGCAGCCCGTTAATCTACGTGGTGTCAGAACAGAGTGCACAGAGCTCTCCCTATGCCCTGAATCTCTCAGCACACGCTGCTACTAGCAGCCTAAGTGCTGAGAGAAGACATCAGGACCAGATTGGTGTCGGTCCCGATGACGTGATCACCATGATAAATCTATCATGGTGTTCACAGCAAAGTTTGTTACAGCAACAAACTTTCGTGCTGTTCGTTACAATGTTTCTCCTCCCTCTCTGTCAGATCGTTCTGAGACAGTGAGAGAGCAGAAGCTGTGCCGAGCAGCTTCTGTGTGTCTCATATAAAGACACAAGGACTGTGAAAAACACAAAAAACACCTCCACATAGACAGTTTAGTGTAGGCAGCTAGTTATAGTTTAGGTAGTCTGTTAGGTAGATAGTTTAGATAGTACTCAGATTAAGGCAATTAATTAGTTAATTAATAATCAATTAGGGCTTATAATAAATGTATATATATATATCTATAAAATCATATATTTATGTCTGCTGTATATCTGCAGTCATAGGTGTTCTTGCACCTGCATACATTTTGCATCATTTAGTTGGAATGTGCTGTTCAATTTTTGTTGTGTTTATGGGATCCATATATGTGGGGTTAGTGACTGCCTCCACTTGTTGTTCTTGCACTCCTCCCATTCTGCCCTGGGTGATTTTAATCAGTTCAATGCTGGATCCTACCATCCCCAGGTATATATGTAGGCTTAGTCCCAGTTCTGCGTGTATGTGCAGCGTAGGTTCCCACCTTACAGAGGTCGCCTTGTCGTGGCAGGTGGGCTAACACTTGTTGATCAAAATGTGCACTAAGAACCTCCCTATTTGTAAGTAGATTTAGCTTTAGTGCATATTTATTTATATTTAGTGGTTTAGGTGGCATTAGTGTCGCAGGGTGCTGTCGCCATTTTATGTCTGCTATAAAATCATATAGATATATATATTTATATACTGTGTGTGTGTGTGTGTGTGTGTGTGTGTGTGTGTGTATATATATATATATATATATATGTATATATATGTACACATATACACATATACACACACACGTTAATATATATATATATATATATATATATATATATACACACTACCGTTCAAAAGTTTAGGGTCACTTAGAAATTTCCTTCTTTTTGAAAGAAAAGCACAGTTTTTTTCAATAAAGATAACATTAAATTAATCAAAAATACACTCTATACATTGTTAATGTGCTAAATGACTATTCTAGCAGCAAACGTCTGGTTTTTAATGCAATATCTACATAGGTGTATAGAGGCCCATTTCCAGCAACCATCACTCCAGTGTTCTAATGGTACATTGTGTTTGCTAACTGTGTTAGAAGGCTAATGGATGATTAGAAAACACTTGAAAACCCTTGTGCAATTAATTATGTTAGCACCGCTGTAAACAGTTTTGCTGTTTAGAGGAGCTATAAAACTGACCTTCCTTTGAGCTAGTTGAGAATCTGGAGCATTACATTTGTGGGTTCGATTAAACTCTCCAAATGGCTAGAAAAAGAGAGCTTTCATGTGAAACTCGACAGTTTATTCTTGTTCTTAGAAATGAAGGCTATTCCATGCGAGAAATTGCCAAGAAACTGAAGATTTCCTACAACGGTGTGTACTACTCCCTTCAGAGGACAGCACAAACAGGCTCTAAGCAGAGTAGAAAGAGAAGTGGGAGGCCCCGCTGCATAACTGAGCAACAAGACAAGTACATTAGAGTCTCTAGTTTGAGAAATAGACGCCTCACAGGTCCTCAACTGGCAGCTTCATTAAATAGTACCCGCAAAACGCCAGTGTCAACGTCTACAGTGAAGAGGCGACTCCGGGATGCTGGCCTTCAGGGCAAAGTGGCAAAGAAAAAGCCATATTTGAGACTGGCTAATAAAAGGAAAAGATTAATATGGGCAAAAGCACACAGACATTGGACAGAGGAAGATTGGAAAAAAGTTTTATGGACAGATGAATCGAAGTTTGAGGTGTTTGGATCACACAGAAGAACATTTGTGAGACGCAGAACAACTGAAAAGATGCTGGAAGAGTGCCTGACGCCATCTGTCAAGCATGGTGGAGGTAATGTGATGGTCTGGGGTTACTTTGGTGCTGGTAAAGTGGGATATTTGTACAAGGTAAAAGGGATTTTGAATAAGGAAGGCTATCACTCCATTTTGCAACGCCATGCCATACCCTGTGGACAGCGCTTGATTGGAGCCAATTTCATCCTACAACAGGACAATGACCCAAAGCACACCTCCAAATTATTAAGAACTATTAAGGGAAGAAGCAGGCAGCTGGTATTCTATCTGTAATGGAGTGGCCAGCGCAGTCACCAGATCTCAACCCCATAGAGCTGTTGTGGGAGCAGCTTGACCATACGCAAGAAGTGCCCATCAAGCCAATCCAACTTGTGGGAGGGGCTTCTGGAAGCATGGGGTGAAATTTCTCCCGATTACCTCAGCAAATTAACAGCTAGAATGCCAAAGGTCTGCAATGCTGTAATTGCTGCAAATGGAGCATTCTTTGACGAAAGCAAAGTTTGAAGGAGAAAATTATTATTTCAAATAAAAATCATTATTCCTAAACTTGTCAATGTCTTGACTATATTTTCTAGTCATTTTGCAACTCATTTGATAAATATAAGTGTGAGTTTTCATGGAAAACACAAAATTGTCTGGGTGACCCCAAACTTTTGAACGGTAGTGTATATATATATATACACACACACACACACACACACACACACGCACGCACACACACACACACACACACACACGTAATATATATTATATATAGACATATATTTGAAATTTGTTAATACTAAAAATTAATAATTAGGGATGTTATATATCTATAACATCATATAGATATATACGTACATGTAATATATACGTATACACACATAATCTTATATAAATCTCTTCATATATTTTACACGTTTGTAAATTCTAAATACATTAATTCATTGTTAGGGTTGTTCATAAATTTATTATTTATTAGGGTTGTCATAATTTAGTTGTGATTTAATTAATTACATATATATCTATAATGTTGTATAGATATATGCACACGTTATATATATATATATATATATATATATATACATGCAAACATTCATATAAATGATTCATTTTATTAATTCTACATATCAAATAATTGATAGGGTCGTTCATAAAGTTATTAATTATTAGTCGTTCAACAATTGATTAGTTGTAAAGATTCAATTGATTATATATGTAAACGTAATATATACAGATACACACACACATTTAGTTAAAATAATTTATTCCTATATTTTACAGTTCTATTAATTCTAGATACTAATTGATTAATTGTTAGGGTCATTTATAAATGTATTGATCAATTGATTAGTGGAGTTTTTCTTTGTTACTTTTATTAAAATTGTTACAAAAAATAATTGTAAAAAAATACGTAAAAAAATGGCGCGCAAGTTATATACCGCTGAAGAGGCATCTGCTCTCTTGGATTCTGATGTGAATGGGGTCACTTTTGGGGGGTTTGCACTGTTTTGGTCCCTCCAGGGCGTTGCAAATGCGACATGGCACCGAAAACCATTATAGCAAAATTTGAGCTCCAAAAGCCAAATGGCACTCCTTCCCTTCTGAGGGATCTCATTTATTCAAACATTAGTTTATGACCACATATGGGGTATTGCCGCAATCAGGATAAATTTCTTTACAAATGTTGGGGTGCTTTTTCTCCTTTATTCCTTGCAAAAATTAAAAATTTCTATGTTTCTTCAGAAGAAATGTAGATTTTCATTTTCATGGACTAATTCCAATAAATTCAGCAAAAAACCTGTGGGGTTAAAATGCTCACTATACAACTAGATAAATTCCTTGAGGGGTGTAGTTTCCAAAATGGGGTCACTTTTTGGGGGTTTACACTGTTTAGGCACCACAAGACCTCTTCAAACCCGACATGGAGCCTAAAATATATTGTAATAAAAAGGAGGCTTCAAAATCCTCTAGGTGCTCCTTTGCTTCTGAGGCCTGTGTTTCAGTCCATTAGGACACTAGGGCCACATGTGGGATATTTCTAAATACTGCAGAATCTGGGCAATAAATATTGAGTTGCGTTTCTCTGGTAAAACCTTCTGTGTTACAGAAATTTTTCTATTACAAATGAATTTCTGCCAAAAAAATTACATTTGTAAATTACACCTCTACTTTGCTTTAATTCCTGTGAAACGACTAAAGGGTTAAGAAACTTTCTTAATGCGGTTTTGAATCCTTTGAGGGGTAAAGTTTTTAAAATGGGGTAATTTATGGGGAGTTTCTAATATATAAGGCCCTCAAACCCACTTCAGAAATTAACTGGTCCATGAAAAAATAGGTTTTGGAAATTTCTTGAAAATGTGAGAAATTGTTGCTAAAGTTCTAAGCCTTGTAACGTCCTAGAAAAATAAAAGGACGTTCAAAAATTGATGCAAACATAAAGTGGACATATGGGAAATGTTATCTAGTAACTATTGTGTGTGGTATTAATATCTGTTTTGCAAGCAGATACATTCAAATTCAGAAAAATGCAATTTTTTGCAAATTTGCCCTAAATTTTGGTGTTTTTCACAAATAAATATAAAACACCTAAATTCAATAATTAAATTGTGTGTCCCAATACTTTTGTACATATAGTGTATGTCACCCAGAGAATTGACCACACAGATAGGCAAGCCAGTGACTTGCCCATAATAAGGTGCCAATGTTAAAGTCTTCCTGTGCCCATCTCTACAATTGGATTTCATTGGCTAAAAAGGATTACAGATTTGCATACCAGGACAGTGCCAGCATCTAATGTTTGTCTGTAGGTTAGGCGCATGTGGCTCCTGAGCCAGATTATGACTAATCTGGTACTATAGTATTTTACACATTTTCATCCTTCTTATGTCTTGCTTGTGTTGTGGAAGTAATATTGTGATTATTGTTACTATACTCTATCACTAGACATGTCATTGTTAAGTATCAAAGTGTGTGTCCCAGATGGACAATTATCACTTACCCACAGAAAAGGTGATAATGTCTGATAATTGTCTGATCGCTAGGGGTCCCCCACCGATTGCAGGAATGGAGGTACCAACACCCTTTTTCTCCTTTACTGCACCCCCCATGGAGTGAGAAGGAACTTGAATGGATTGGCGGTAGAGCATGCGCCTGCCTCTCCATCTAATGTCTATGATACTGTACTCGGCTGTTTCCGTCAGTACGTAACCCCTTCAACTATAGTAGAGATATATCAGTCCACAGACAATGTGATACAATAACCTAGAAATACTACAGGAAATATATTTGCAGTAGCCAGTGATATCTAAACAACCAATCTAATGGAGGCTATTTGTAAACGCAACAATTTAGTGATATTACAACATTTACAGGTTTCATTTACAAGTTTAATTCCTCTAAAGAATAATGCATAATAAAGCACAATATTCATTTTATTGATGATGTCCTGCAAAAATAGAATAGTTTAATTTAGTTTTTAATTTTGCCTTCCTGGCTGGTTTTGTAAGAAAAGATCCATAATGGTTTATTATAAAGACAGATGGGAAGAGATTCAATTTGGGTATTCAACAATTAATTATTTTTAAAGCCTCCAAATCCTTATAAAATTAAATATTTGAAAAGAAAATGCATGGAGAGAGCAATTTATCACCAGCCCTGAAAGTACCATGCTTTCTAGACAATGAAATATAGCATGAGGCGCTACTTTTAAACATAATTATTTGTGAGTCTTACTGCATATGCCTCCCACTAAGGTCCATTTTAATCATTCAATTCATGCAAATGTAGACTAATGCCCAGCTTAGGCGGATTGAACCTTTTTCATTATGCTAATCTTACCAGAAACTATGATATCTAATATTTAGTTAATGTCTGACAATATTCACAAATCAAATTTAGTAACTTTAGTAACTTATTATACAAGGAAAACTTTACTATAATTAGATTACGCATAAAATGTTTAGAAGAAAGTGTATACAAAAGAAATGCACTGTAATAATTGCAATTTGATATACTATTATTTTTATATTGGGAAATAATTACCCACTGTCGTAAATTTATAGCAGGCAGTCCTGCCAGACACCCCAGAGAGAAAACACAAGTATTTTTTATGGATTCTGTATTACGTGCCACCGACCCTATCAGTCCTGGTGGTTATATGACTGAAAATCATCACTGTAACAGGGCTGATTTCCCTTTAACTGAGCTATTACAAGGTGTAGCGTAAAAAAAAAACTTGAATAGCATAAAAATTTCACTATGATCTTTTTGGAGTTTGAAGCACAGATTATATAAAAAAATTAAAAAATTAAAAAAAAAACACAAAACACTGACACCTAAAATACACCCCCTCAATCATTGTCATAGCACTGTCCCCTACCCAATTACCCTAAATAAGATGTGCCATATATAATATTAACTGTAGATGATTACCAACACTAATATAACGTCTATTTTAGGGTTACACTAAATATTTATTAGAAAAAGTTTCTAGTGTTATGACTAAGGACTCGGAGTCAAAAACGCGTCAATTGGATTAATTCTTTGTGGATGCTCTTTTGTTTTTTGTATTGATGTTATTACTTTGTTACAAATAAAAAGGACTTTTTAGCAGACGAATGCTGCTTCCACCTACTGCGATAAATTATTATCTAGAAGCACCACAAATCTTGTCAGTTGCTCAACAAACCAACGTGATAAAAACAGCTATACTATGTATGATCCTGAAGGCTGAACTGGAGCTACACTGGATAATTCCCATTATTGATATTAGACATTGCCCCCAAAAAACATCTGACTTGCAATTTTCTGTTAGTCTACACAGCATTTAACTTCTTAGAGCAGCAGTTTGTCATCCAGAGCTGCTCTTCTGGAACTATGATCAGGAAGTTACAGATGCAGCTATTTTGGAGTCTATGAAGAACTGGATTTTGTCATCCAGTGACATAAGTTGAATGCAAGTATGGATACACTTCTCTCCTTTCATTTATACATGTTTATAAATCCTTTGTATGTTCCACCATTGTCATTTTTCTGTCCTTCACTGCTTATTTGGGTTAGAACACAAGGAGAAGGTATTAAAACATGGAGATATAGATGAAGTCATGAAATCCAGCAGGCACCCTCTTAGATTATAGTCCAAACTGTAAGGGTCTCTATATATATATATCAAGGGCACAGCTGTTGAAAACCGCTATAAATATATAATAAGGTATGACAGATAGCTGGGTAGTACATTTGCCTTGCAGCACTAGAATCCTGGGTTTGAATCCAACCACTGCAATGTCTGAATGAATTTTGTATGTTCTTACCAGTACCAGTCTGGTTTCTTCACATGTTTTAAAAATATATTACGTAGGTTAACTAGCTGCCTACGAAACGTACACATATCTGTGTCCACCTGATATAGAGAATAAATAATGAATAATATGTCAGACGGGACAAAGCTGCAATTCCATGCACAGCCGAATTGCTGATTTTTCAGGGGTGCAGAGAGTTGATTCCCCACCGATCTAATATTGATGGCCTATCCTAAGAATTGGCCATAAATTTTAAATTCCTTGATGACCATTTTAACTGCTTCCCCCTTCTTAATCATGGTATTCACAGCCCTCCCTGCTCTCTGTATAGGATGTACAAAACAGAATGGATTAGAGACACATCCTGTTTCCATCACATGACTGACCACTTTATTACCTGGATTATGTTATAATCTAAAAGCTTCTTGATATGTCAAGATCCAAATTACACTGATTGTGAAAAATCACAGGGCAGTTTTGCAGTTTTTTACCGCTCTGGTTAGGTTCTGCTCACATGACAACTGTGAATCGATCCCAACATATCCTGATGCATCCTATTGACTTATATTGGGATCCATCAGGTTGCCGTCGAGTTTCAGTATTTTTGATAACAAGAATAGCACTGCAGACTACACTATTCCGGTCATCAAAAATATACCAGTTCCCTACTCAAATGGAAAACACATATGTGAACACAGCCTTCCAGAAAGAAACTGAGCATAAAAAAATTATATAATTGATGATGATATAATAATAATAATAATAATAATAATAATAATAATAATAATAATAATAATAATAATAATAACAACAATCTCAATAATTCAATTCATTAAGAAAGAATAATTGTACGTAACTTGTATGTAAATAAAGTCTGTCAGAAAGCTACCAAGTAGTTAAATACATTTTTAGGTATTTCAAAGCTGTAATGCATTTCAATTTTATTCAGATTGTGGATTTACTGTCTTTGACAGATATTATTAGTATAAAACATGACAGATAAAACTGTCTCTCCAGGTTATGTCCCTCTAGGATATGCATCATATGCCTCCATAGCTGCCTTTAGGGATGCACTGATATAAAATCTAGGACAACATAGTTTGCCAACTGGTATGACTGTGAAATAGTACTGAAAGAATTAGTGTCACCAAGGAGACCGAATACTTAGAACAAAGAAAAAAACAGAAGTGCACTACTTTAGCCACAAGGATAGATGTCTAGTTTAAAATATTCACTTCAGATAGAAAAAAAATAATTATGGTTCAATCTGATCAGCGTTGTCCAATAAAGATTGTTCTGATATTTTTAAAATCTACAATCACATGTCTTTTTGGTGTTATAACCGCAGTGAATGCCTCTTAAAGTGAAGTCCCATCTCCGATTATTATTTGCTATATAACCAGGAAAATCTTGTATATTTGTAATATATCTTCTTACCCTTCTATAAAAAAAAAAATAGACTGTTGTTGCCTAGAAACTGTCAACAAGCAGGCCGGCAGGAGTATTTTATTGTTATTATTATTATGGTTTGTGTGTTAATTTAGTACTTTGTATTCAAAAGTTAATGGGGATTACTCTCAATTGCAGATAGCATAGAACACATGTATAGAACACATGTATAAGAACACATGCATTGCACGGAGCCCGGACCGCAAAAAAATAAGGTATATGACATTATACGATCCGCAATTGCAGTCCAGGCTCATTGAAATTAATGCACATCTTGTGTGTGCACGGTCCGTGATTGCGGACGGTCTGTGGATGACACTCTGTTGCCCGTCCATGCCGTACTCACAGTTACGGTCATGTGCAGGAGGCTTTACTAATCAGCTGTTACACTTTACCGATGCAGTGACGGAATAGTACGTCTCGGGAAGAAAGGCCATTTCGGCCATCCTCCCGACACATACAGGAGCTGTGACAACTGCTGTCTCGTACAGCAGTTGACGTAGCTCCTTCAACGGGGACAAATCGTGGTGTCCACGCTGATTAACCCCTTAGAAGCTGTGTTCAATACCGATCGCAGCTTCATAGGGGTTAAACCACCATTGACGGCCCGCTACATGATAGCGGGCGTCGATGGTTGCTATGGCAACCAGAGGCCTGATAATGGCATTCGGCTATGCCATGTACGGAAGCCTAGTGGATCCTGACAATGTCAGGACCCACTATGCTTGCTGTCAGCGAGTAGCTGACAGCTCTAATACGCTGCACTACGTATGTAGTGCAGTGTATAAGAATTGTGATCAGGGCCTCCTGCCTTCAAGTTCCCTAGTGGGACAAAGTAAAACAGTAAAAAAAGTTGTGTAAAAATAAAAAAATAAAAGTTTTAAAAGTAATAAAAAGTAAAAATCCCCCTTTTTTCCTTATCAGTCCTTTATTATTAATAAAAAGAAATAAACAAACTATACATAGTTGGTATCGTCGCTTCCATAACGTCCTGAACGACAAAAGTATTTTGTTATCTATCCCGCGAAGTGAAAGCCATAAAAGAAAATAATAATAAACCGTACCAGAATCACAATTGTTTGGTCACTTAAAAAAATGGAATAAAAAGAGATCAAAAAGTCAAATGTACCTAAAAATGGTCCTGATCGAAACTACAGTTTGTTATGCGAAACACAAGTCCTCACACGGCTTTCTTGATGGAAAAATAAAAAAGTTATGGCTCTTAGAATAAGGAAACACAAAAAGTAAATGATTTTTTATAAAAAGTATTTTATTGTGCAAACGCCATAAGGGCATGGCCCCACGTGGCGTATTTCCTCCGCAACTGTCCGCATCAATGCCGCACAGAATCTGCGTTGCAGATTCTGTGGCGGATCTGCCCAAAATGTGCTGTAAATTGATGCGGACTGGCCGTTGCGTATTGAGGTGAAAGTACTTCCCTTCTCTCTATCAGTGCAGAATAGAGAGAAGGGACAGCACTTTCCCTAGTGAAAGTAAAAGAATTTCATACTTACCGACCGTTGTCTTGGTGACGCGTCCCTCTTTCGGCATCCAGCCCGACCTCCCTGGATGACGCGACAGTCCATGTGACCGCTGCAGCCTGTGATTGGCTGCAGCCGTCACTTAGACTGAAACGTCATCCTGGGAAGCCGGACTGGAGGAAGAAGCAGGGAGTTCTCGGTAAGTATGAACTTCTATTTTTTTTACAGGTTGATGTATATTGTGATCGGTAGTCACTGTCCAGGGTGCTGAAACAGTTACCGCCAATCGCTTAAAGAGGCTCTGTCACCAGATTTTGCAACCCCTATCTGCTATTGCAGCAGACAGGCGCTGCAATGTAGATTACAGTAACGTTTTTATTTTTAAAAAACGAGCATTTTTGGCCAAGTTATGACCATTTTCGTATTTATGCAAATGAGGCTTGCAAAAGTACAACTGGGCGTGTTGAAAAGTAAAAGTACAACTGGGCATGTATTATGTATGTACATCGGGGCGTGTTTACTACTTTTACTAGCTGGGCGTTGTGTATAGATCTGAGCATCTACTCCCCTATAAATTTAGATGTAGCATATGGGGAAGGCACTCGTGCAGGGGGGCACGACGGCAGAAGTCATCTCTGGCTAAGTGTCATACTGTCAAAGTGTCCTGGCAGTTATACATGGCACAGATCTAACATCCATCTCTCTTCTCTTCATACAGGTATATAATCCATTTCATTCCTGCATGAACCTCATCCCTGCTGTAGCTGCATTTCAAAAAGCTGAAACTTTTATTTTATGGTATATAATCCATTTCATTCCTGCATGAACCTCATCCCTGCTGTAGCTGCATTTCAAAAAGCTGAAACTTTTATTTTATGGTATATAATCCATTTCATTCCTGCATGAACCTCATCCCTGCTGTAGCTGCATTTCAAAAAGCTGAAACTTTTATTTTATGGTATATAATCCATTTCATTCCTGCATGAACCTCATCCCTGCTGTAGCTGCATTTCAAAAAGCTGAAACTTTTATTTTATGGTATATAATCCATTTCATTCCTGCATGAACCTCATCCCTGCTGTAGCTGCATTTCAAAAAGCTGAAACTTTTATTTTATGGTATATAATCCATTTCATTCCTGCATGAACCTCATCCCTGCTGTAGCTGCATTTCAAAAAGCTGAAACTTTTATTTTATGGTATATAATCCATTTCATTCCTGCATGAACCTCATCCCTGCTGTAGCTGCATTTCAAAAAGCTGAAACTTTTATTTTATGGTATATAATCCATTTCATTCCTGCATGAACCTCATCCCTGCTGTAGCTGCATTTCAAAAAGCTGAAACTTTTATTTTATGGTATATAATCCATTTCATTCCTGCATGAACCTCATCCCTGCTGTAGCTGCATTTCAAAAAGCTGAAACTTTTATTTTATGGTATATAATCCATTTCATTCCTGCATGAACCTCATCCCTGCTGTAGCTGCATTTCAAAAAGCTGAAACTTTTATTTTATGGTATATAATCCATTTCATTCCTGCATGAACCTCATCCCTGCTGTAGCTGCATTTCAAAAAGCTGAAACTTTTATTTTATGGTATATAATCCATTTCATTCCTGCATGAACCTCATCCCTGCTGTAGCTGCATTTCAAAAAGCTGAAACTTTTATTTTATGGTATATAATCCATTTCATTCCTGCATGAACCTCATCCCTGCTGTAGCTGCATTTCAAAAAGCTGAAACTTTTATTTTATGGTATATAATCCATTTCATTCCTGCATGAACCTCATCCCTGCTGTAGCTGCATTTCAAAAAGCTGAAACTTTTATTTTATGGTATATAATCCATTTCATTCCTGCATGAACCTCATCCCTGCTGTAGCTGCATTTCAAAAAGCTGAAACTTTTATTTTATGGTATATAATCCATTTCATTCCTGCATGAACCTCATCCCTGCTGTAGCTGCATTTCAAAAAGCTGAAACTTTTATTTTATGGTATATAATCCATTTCATTCCTGCATGAACCTCATCCCTGCTGTAGCTGCATTTCAAAAAGCTGAAACTTTTATTTTATGGTATATAATCCATTTCATTCCTGCATGAACCTCATCCCTGCTGTAGCTGCATTTCAAAAAGCTGAAACTTTTATTTTATGGTATATAATCCATTTCATTCCTGCATGAACCTCATCCCTGCTGTAGCTGCATTTCAAAAAGCTGAAACTTTTATTTTATGGTATATAATCCATTTCATTCCTGCATGAACCTCATCCCTGCTGTAGCTGCATTTCAAAAAGCTGAAACTTTTATTTTATGGTATATAATCCATTTCATTCCTGCATGAACCTCATCCCTGCTGTAGCTGCATTTCAAAAAGCTGAAACTTTTATTTTATGGTATATAATCCATTTCATTCCTGCATGAACCTCATCCCTGCTGTAGCTGCATTTCAAAAAGCTGAAACTTTTATTTTATGGTATATAATCCATTTCATTCCTGCATGAACCTCATCCCTGCTGTAGCTGCATTTCAAAAAGCTGAAACTTTTATTTTATGGTATATAATCCATTTCATTCCTGCATGAACCTCATCCCTGCTGTAGCTGCATTTCAAAAAGCTGAAACTTTTATTTTATGGTATATAATCCATTTCATTCCTGCATGAACCTCATCCCTGCTGTAGCTGCATTTCAAAAAGCTGAAACTTTTATTTTATGGTATATAATCCATTTCATTCCTGCATGAACCTCATCCCTGCTGTAGCTGCATTTCAAAAAGCTGAAACTTTTATTTTATGGTATATAATCCATTTCATTCCTGCATGAACCTCATCCCTGCTGTAGCTGCATTTCAAAAAGCTGAAACTTTTATTTTATGGTATATAATCCATTTCATTCCTGCATGAACCTCATCCCTGCTGTAGCTGCATTTCAAAAAGCTGAAACTTTTATTTTATGGTATATAATCCATTTCATTCCTGCATGAACCTCATCCCTGCTGTAGCTGCATTTCAAAAAGCTGAAACTTTTATTTTATGGTATATAATCCATTTCATTCCTGCATGAACCTCATCCCTGCTGTAGCTGCATTTCAAAAAGCTGAAACTTTTATTTTATGGTATATAATCCATTTCATTCCTGCATGAACCTCATCCCTGCTGTAGCTGCATTTCAAAAAGCTGAAACTTTTATTTTATGGTATATAATCCATTTCATTCCTGCATGAACCTCATCCCTGCTGTAGCTGCATTTCAAAAAGCTGAAACTTTTATTTTATGGTATATAATCCATTTCATTCCTGCATGAACCTCATCCCTGCTGTAGCTGCATTTCAAAAAGCTGAAACTTTTATTTTATGGTATATAATCCATTTCATTCCTGCATGAACCTCATCCCTGCTGTAGCTGCATTTCAAAAAGCTGAAACTTTTATTTTATGGTATATAATCCATTTCATTCCTGCATGAACCTCATCCCTGCTGTAGCTGCATTTCAAAAAGCTGAAACTTTTATTTTATGGTATATAATCCATTTCATTCCTGCATGAACCTCATCCCTGCTGTAGCTGCATTTCAAAAAGCTGAAACTTTTATTTTATGGTATATAATCCATTTCATTCCTGCATGAACCTCATCCCTGCTGTAGCTGCATTTCAAAAAGCTGAAACTTTTATTTTATGGTATATAATCCATTTCATTCCTGCATGAACCTCATCCCTGCTGTAGCTGCATTTCAAAAAGCTGAAACTTTTATTTTATGGTATATAATCCATTTCATTCCTGCATGAACCTCATCCCTGCTGTAGCTGCATTTCAAAAAGCTGAAACTTTTATTTTATGGTATATAATCCATTTCATTCCTGCATGAACCTCATCCCTGCTGTAGCTGCATTTCAAAAAGCTGAAACTTTTATTTTATGGTATATAATCCATTTCATTCCTGCATGAACCTCATCCCTGCTGTAGCTGCATTTCAAAAAGCTGAAACTTTTATTTTATGGTATATAATCCATTTCATTCCTGCATGAACCTCATCCCTGCTGTAGCTGCATTTCAAAAAGCTGAAACTTTTATTTTATGGTATATAATCCATTTCATTCCTGCATGAACCTCATCCCTGCTGTAGCTGCATTTCAAAAAGCTGAAACTTTTATTTTATGGTATATAATCCATTTCATTCCTGCATGAACCTCATCCCTGCTGTAGCTGCATTTCAAAAAGCTGAAACTTTTATTTTATGGTATATAATCCATTTCATTCCTGCATGAACCTCATCCCTGCTGTAGCTGCATTTCAAAAAGCTGAAACTTTTATTTTATGGTATATAATCCATTTCATTCCTGCATGAACCTCATCCCTGCTGTAGCTGCATTTCAAAAAGCTGAAACTTTTATTTTATGGTATATAATCCATTTCATTCCTGCATGAACCTCATCCCTGCTGTAGCTGCATTTCAAAAAGCTGAAACTTTTATTTTATGGTATATAATCCATTTCATTCCTGCATGAACCTCATCCCTGCTGTAGCTGCATTTCAAAAAGCTGAAACTTTTATTTTATGGTATATAATCCATTTCATTCCTGCATGAACCTCATCCCTGCTGTAGCTGCATTTCAAAAAGCTGAAACTTTTATTTTATGGTATATAATCCATTTCATTCCTGCATGAACCTCATCCCTGCTGTAGCTGCATTTCAAAAAGCTGAAACTTTTATTTTATGGTATATAATCCATTTCATTCCTGCATGAACCTCATCCCTGCTGTAGCTGCATTTCAAAAAGCTGAAACTTTTATTTTATGGTATATAATCCATTTCATTCCTGCATGAACCTCATCCCTGCTGTAGCTGCATTTCAAAAAGCTGAAACTTTTATTTTATGGTATATAATCCATTTCATTCCTGCATGAACCTCATCCCTGCTGTAGCTGCATTTCAAAAAGCTGAAACTTTTATTTTATGGTATATAATCCATTTCATTCCTGCATGAACCTCATCCCTGCTGTAGCTGCATTTCAAAAAGCTGAAACTTTTATTTTATGGTATATAATCCATTTCATTCCTGCATGAACCTCATCCCTGCTGTAGCTGCATTTCAAAAAGCTGAAACTTTTATTTTATGGTATATAATCCATTTCATTCCTGCATGAACCTCATCCCTGCTGTAGCTGCATTTCAAAAAGCTGAAACTTTTATTTTATGGTATATAATCCATTTCATTCCTGCATGAACCTCATCCCTGCTGTAGCTGCATTTCAAAAAGCTGAAACTTTTATTTTATGGTATATAATCCATTTCATTCCTGCATGAACCTCATCCCTGCTGTAGCTGCATTTCAAAAAGCTGAAACTTTTATTTTATGGTATATAATCCATTTCATTCCTGCATGAACCTCATCCCTGCTGTAGCTGCATTTCAAAAAGCTGAAACTTTTATTTTATGGTATATAATCCATTTCATTCCTGCATGAACCTCATCCCTGCTGTAGCTGCATTTCAAAAAGCTGAAACTTTTATTTTATGGTATATAATCCATTTCATTCCTGCATGAACCTCATCCCTGCTGTAGCTGCATTTCAAAAAGCTGAAACTTTTATTTTATGGTACTCTGCTTTCCTGTCTTGCTATATAGTCTAATGTTATCTCAAAGTTTTGTCAAAGTGTTTGATCGTCGTTAAGTTTTATGAGCATCCAGACCTGCTAGTTTGTTTGTTTATCTCTGCATAGCTTTTTCACCTCATGTGTCTAGTTGATTTGATTAATAGCTGAACGAGCTTAATTAGGCCTAGATCTGAGCATCTACTCCCCTATAAATTTAGATGTAGCATATGGGGAAGGCACTCGTGCAGGGGGGCACGACGGCAGAAGTCATCTCTGGCTAAGTGTCATACTGTCAAAGTGTCCTGGCAGTTATACATGGCAGTTGGACAGGGCCAGTGACAGGTAAGCTGCATTACCAAACCAGACAAACTAGCCCACGCTCTCAATATTAGATTTCTAACTATCTGTAAACAAACATGTTTGCCACCGCTCTCATCATTGTAGCTGCTCTTGGTTTTCAATCCTATCGCCCATTTAAGACTTGCCCAAACACAGTCCGCATCAGTCCTTCTATCCTGGCCTCACCCATGTACAGCTCCCATTCACTATTCACTTTCCTCAGTCAACTTAACCCATCTCATCCCACTGCCCAACATAAAAAACGCTCTCATAAATCACAGAACCATCTGCTGTCACTCTCCATTCTCCTGCTATTAGCTGCAGGGGACATCTCTCCCAACCCTGGGCCTCCCTTTTCTTCTGCCAAGCTCAACCACTTACCTGCCACACATAGAAACCCTGCAAATCTTCTTGCCATTCCTTGTAGGTCTTCTCCTGTCTCTTTTAACTGTGCTCTCTGGAACTCTCGGTCCGTGTGCAACAAACTCACCTTTATTCATGACTTATTCCTTTCTAACTCTCTCAACCTTCTGGCTCTTACAGAAACATGGCTACACCTGTCTGACACTGCTTCCCCTGCTGCTCTATCTTATGGTGGTCTCCAGTTCTCTCATGCCCCCAGACCTGAGAACAGGCAGGGTGGAGGAGTAGGTATACTTCTTTCCCCACACTGCACTTTCCAGGTCATTCCCCCGGTCCCCTCACTCACATTTCCCTCTTTTGAAGTCCACACCCTCAGACTCTTTCACCCTTTTCCCCTCCGAGTGGCAGTTGTCTACCGCCCACCGGGCTCACCCCGCCAATTCCTGGACCATTTTGCTGCCTGGCTTCCACAATTTCTATCCTCTGAAACACCCACTCTCATCATGGGTGACTTCAACATCCCCATTGATAACCCAATCTCCTCATCTGCCTCCCAGTTTCTATCTTTAACCTCGTCCCTCGGTCTGTCACAACTTACTAACTCTCCTACACATGAAGACGGGCATTCACTTGACCTGGTCTTCTTCCGGCTCTGCTCAGTTTCTGACTTTATTAACTCTCCTCTCCCACTTTCTGACCACAATCTTCTCTGCTTTACTATCAAATATTCTCTGCCTCCTCAGGTCATCCCTACGTATCAGACATACAGAAATCTACATGCCATTAACACTGTTAAACTCATAGACAGTCTACAGTCCTCATTGTCCCCTATCTCTTCCCTCTCCTGTCCCAATCTGGCTGCCAAACTTTATAACAACACTCTCAAAAATGCATTGGATGAAGCAGCCCCCACTACACTCCGAACCACCCGACAAAGACGACGACAACCCTGGCACACGCCTCAATCCCGCTTTCTTCAGCGGTGCTTGAGATGTGCCGAACGACTGTGGAGAAAATCGCATTTGGATGCAGATTTCCTCCATTACAAATTTATGCTCAAAACTTACAACTCTGCCCTTCACCGAGCCAAACAAGTCTATTTCACTTCTCTCATCTCCACACTATCTAATAATCCAAAACGCCTCTTTGATACTTTTCACTCCCTCCTTAGTCCTAAAGTGCAGACACCAATCACAGATCTCAGTGCTGAAGACCTGGCCAATTATTTTAAAGTTAAAATTGACAACATCCGACATGATATTATCTCCCAGTCCCCTAGTAACATCGATCCCCTTCCCCCCCACACTCCCTCTACTTCACTCTCAGCATTTGACCCAATAACTGAAGAAGAAGTCTCGAGGCTCCTCTCTTCTTCTCGTCCTACTACCTGCCCTAGTGATCCTGTCCCCTCACACCTCCTCCAGTCCCTCTCCCCAGCTGTCACTAGTCACCTCACTAAAATATTTAACCTCTCTCTTTCCTCTGGTATCTTTCCCTCCGCTTTTAAACATGCCATTATAAACCCATTATTGAAAAAACCAACACTTGACCCATCCAGCGCTGCCAACTACCGACCAGTCTCTAATCTGCCCTTCATCTCCAAACTCCTGGAACGCTTGGTCTACTCTCGCCTTATCCGCTATCTCTCTTCTAACTCCATTCTTGACCCCTTACAATCTGGTTTCCGCACTCTACACTCCACAGAAACTGCCCTTACTAAAGTCTCAAATGATCTCTTGGCGGCTAAATCGGACGGTAAATCCTCTCTCCTGATTCTTTTGGATCTCTCTGCAGCCTTTGACACTGTAGACCACAAACTCCTACTTAACATGCTCCACTCTATTGGCCTCAAGGACGCGGCTCTCTCTTGGTTTTCCTCCTATCTCTCTGACCGCTCATTCAGTGTGTCATTTGCTGGTTCCACTTCTTCTCCTCTTCCCCTTGATATCGGGGTTCCTCAGGGATCAGTCCTAGGTCCACTCCTCTTTTCTCTCTACACAGCTCCTATTGGACAAACCATCAGCAGATTTGGCTTCCAGTACCATCTCTACGCTGATGACACCCAATTATATACCTCTTCCCGTGACATCACCCCTGCTCTAATACAGAACACCAGTGATTGTCTGTCCGCTGTCTCTAACATCATGTCCTCTCTCTATCTGAAACTGAATCTTTCTAAAACTGAGCTCCTTGTGTTCCAACCATCTACTAACCTCCCTAAACCTGATGTCTCTATCTCTGTGTGTGGCACTATCATAACTCCTAAGCAGCACGCCCGCTGTCTCGGGGTTATTTTTGACTCAGATCTTTCCTTTACTCCTCACATACAATCACTTTCACGCTCCTGTCATTTTCACCTAAAAAACATCTCCAGAATCCGCTCTTTTCTTACGGAGGAAACTGCCAAAACTCTCATTGTTGCTCTGATTCACTCTCGTCTTGATTACTGTAACTCATTACTAGTCGGTCTTCCCCTCACTAAACTCTCCCCTCTCCAATCTATCCTCAATGCAGCAGCCAGGCTCATCTTTATGACCAACCGCTACACCAACGCCTCTAATCTGTGCCAGTCACTGCACTGGTTGCCCATCCCCTTCCGAATAAAATTCAAACTTATTACTCTCACCCACAAAGCTCTCCACAGTGCTGCACCTCCTTACATCTCCTCCCTCATCTCTGTCTACCACCCTACTCGGGCTCTACGTTCTGCCAACGACCTTAGATTAAAATCCTCCATAATCCGAACCTCCCACTACCGTCTCCAGGATTTCTCTCGTGCTGCACCCGTCCTCTGGAATGCGCTACCCCAGACAATCCGATTAATTCCCAATATCCACAGTTTTAAACGTGCCCTGAAAACACATCTATTTAGACAGGCCTATAAAATTCCCTAATCTGACTCCTTTTCATGGCCCTCCATTTAGATTAGTCATCAGAATAAGATTCCCTCACACTCCTTCTCTTCATGTCCGTCATACACGGATACTGGCTGGTGACCGGCTCATGCAGCTTTATGTTACCACCGCATGTGTATAAAAATGGCCGGACCATTGTACAGAACAAACACTGTTACACTTTGTGTCTCCCTTATGTCCTCATAGATTGTAAGCTCTTGCGAGCAGGGTCCTCACTCCCCAGGTTTGAATTGTAAATGAACTTTGTCACTATGTAATGTCTGATATTGTTTTCATGTTCCCTCTACATTGTAAAGTGCTGCGTAATATGTTGGCGCTATATAAATAAAGATTATTATTATTATTATTATCCACTTCTCTTCACAACGCCCAACTTCTGGCAGTGCAGCACTGTGACGTCACTCACAGGTCCTGCATCGTGTCGGCACCAGAGGCTACAGATGATTCTGCAGCAGCATCGGCGTTTGCAGGTAAGTCGATGTAGCTACTTACCTGCAAATGCTGATGCTGCTGCAGAATCAAGTGTAGCCTCTGGTGCCGACACGATGCAGGACCTGTGAGTGACGTCACAGTGCTGCACTGCCAGAAGCTGGGCGTTGTGAAGAGAAGTGGATGATACTTCTATACACAACGCCCAGCTAGTAATAGTAGTAAACACGCCCCGATGTACGCACATAATACACGCCCAGTTGTACTTTTACTTTTCAACACGCCCAGTTGTACTTTTGCAAGCCTCATTTGCATAAATACGAAAATGGTCATAACTTGGCCAAAAATGCTCGTTTTTTAAAAATAAAAACGTTACTGTAATCTACATTGCAGCAACCTATCTGCTGCAATAGCAGATAGGGGCTGCAAAATCTGGTGACAGAGCCTCTTTAACTCTTTCAGCACCCTGGACAGTGACTATTTACTGACGTCGCCTAGCAACGCTCCCGTAATTACGGGTGCACATACGTAGTCACCCGTAATTATGGGTGCACACACTTAGTCACCCGTAATTATGGGTGCACACACGTAGTCACCCGTAATTACGGGAGCCCCATTGACTTCCTCAGTCTGGCTGTAGACCTAGAAATACATAGGTCCAGCCAGAATGAAGAAATGTCATGTTAAAAAACCAATACGCATCAGCAGCACACATAACATGTACATGACATCTGCGGACTTCATTGCAGAATTTAGAATCTCCATTGAAGTCAATGGAGAACTTCCGCAATGAGTCCGCAAACAGTACGCCATAGGTCCACAACATCCATTGTATGCTGCGGACACCAAATTCCGCACCGCAGCCTATGCTCCGCAGCAGAATTTTCCGCCTCGTCTAAACGAACCCTACTAAAAAGAAGTGGAAGGCAATGGAGAAACGGGTCCGCTGTGGATTAACGCTGCGGAGTGTCCGCAGCGGAATTCCAGAGCAATTCCACCACGTGGGGCTTTGCCCTAAGACATAAAAAAAACTATAAACATATGGTATCGCCATAATCGTATCGCCCCGCAGAATAAAGTGAATATGTCTTTTATAGCGCACAATGATCGCTGTAAAAAAAATAGAATAAAAAAACAATAGTAGAATAGTAGAATTGCTGTTTCTTAGTCACCACGCCTCTTAAAAATAGAATAAAAACTGATCAAAAAGTCGCATGCAACCCATGAAAACTACAATGGATTCCTTAAGGGGTCTCGTTTCCAAAATGGGGTCACTTTTAAGGGGTTTCGCCTGTACTAGTACTTCAGAAGCTGCAAATGTGACATGGCGCTCAGAAACCAATCCAGCAAAATCTACATGCCAAACAGCACTTCTGCCTTTCTGAGTATTGCTGTTTGTCCAACCAGCAGTTTATGACCACATATGGGGTATTGCCGTAATCGGGAGAAATTGCTTTACAAATATTGGGGTGCTTTTTCTCCTTTATTCCTTGACAAAATTAAAAATTTGTAACAAAAATTGATTTTTAATGGCACAGCCTAATTCCACAGAATGCAGCAAAAAACTGTGGGATCTAAATGCTCACTATACCCCTCGATAAGTTCCTTGAAGGGTGTAGTTTGCCAAATAGGGTCACTTTTAGGGGGTTTACACTGTTTTAGCACCACAAGACCTCTTCAAACCAGACATGGGGCCTAATAAAAGGGTGGCCTCAGAATCCACTAGGGGCTCCTTTGATTCTGAAGCCCCTGTTTTTCGGCCCATAAGCACACTAGGGCCACATGTGGGATATTTCTCAAAACTGAAGAATCTGGGCAATAAGTATTGAGTTGCGTTTCTCTGGTAAACCCTTCTGTTTTACAGAAAAAAATGGAATAAAAATGATTTTATGACAAAAAAATTTAATTTGTAAATTTCACTTCTACGTTGCTTTAAATTCCTGTGAAACACCTAAAGGGTTAATAAACTTTCTAAATGCTGTTTTGAATACTTTGAGGGGTCTAGTTTCTAAAATGGGATGTTTGATAGGTGTTTCTAATATATAGGCCCTTCAAAGCCACTTCAGAACTGAACTGGTACCTAAAAAAAAAAGTTTTTGAAATTTTATTCAAAATATGAGAAATTGCTGCTTATGTTCTAAGCCTTGTAACGTCCCAGAAAAAAAAAATGTTCAAAAAAATTATGCCAACTTTAGTAGACGTATGGGAAATGTGAACTAGTAACTATTTTGGGTGGTATAACCCTCTGTCTTACAAGCAAATACATATAAATTCAGAAAAATGCTATTTTTTTCACATTTTCTCTAAATTTTGCTATTTATCACAAATAAACACTGAATATATTGACCAAATTTTACCACTAACATAAAGCCCAATGTGTCACGAGAAAACAATCTCAGAATAGCTTGGATAGGTTTAAGCATTCCGAAGTTATTACCACATAAAGTGAAATATGTCAGATTTGAAAAATGGGCTCAGAGCCTTAAAACCCAAACTATTCTGCGTCCTAAAGGGGTTAAAAACAGAGGCAAAGAATGCTTATTTTTAATAAACATTATTTACTTTTTTGGGGGATACACTGGGAAAAATATCATCGTATATGCCAAAAGGTCACCCTTTTGACATATATCAGGCCCATTGTAGGATATGGATATGTTCAGCATACAGTATATGTCAGAATCCTTCTGTACCTCTTTATGCCTTTGATTTTCCCACAGAGACACAAAGACATTTTTCAAACTGCAGAGCTGTATTGCAGTCTAGGTACCCCCATGTTTCTTTATTTACTGTGTACATGGGCATAAAATGCAGAATTCTGTAATTAAATATATTTGAAGGGGTTATCACATGAAATACATTTATCCCCTATCCACAGGTGATAAATGTGTGCTCACTGGGGGTCCCAACATTGGTACCTCCGTAATTAATAAAACATGGGATTCCCCTGTTCCTTCCCACACATAACCATGGGGAGGATGAGTTTGAATAGAGTTTGGAAGTCTGTGCTAGGCTATTTCCGTCAGTCCCATAGACTTTCAGTGGAGCAATGCGCATTCTTGACAGCTCTTCATTCAAACTAGTCAACGTAGTCTTGTGGTGAGGAGGATGGGGGGATTCGGGCTTTGAAAAGGTGATGAATGTATTTTTTTGGGTAACCTCTCTACATTTCTTTGATTAGTGCTTTACATAATTAATGACAATTTAGTCCCCTATTAGGAGTTTGGCCAATAGTTTACATTTAGAAAGTATTATATATCTGATCCTAAAGAAATCAAAAGAACTAAACAATAGCTAGTGGTAAGTAATATATTAGTAAACCACACCCATGAACTAAGTTCCACAAGGCTAGGTTCACACGTCACAGTCAAAATTTAGGGCTTTTTTTGCCACAAAATGTAGGCAGAATGGCCTGGCTTTGCTGTGAATCGTGGTAGAAAAATGCATTTTGATGCTTTTCAGGTAATTTTCTCATCTTTATTTCCGAATCTGTGTTGTACGGATTTGTAATACAGCAGCTATTGTCTGCTTTGGGTTCGTAACAAGGTCCCAAACATTAGAGATTGGCTAAGCAAGACTGATTTTGCTATTTTTTTCACTGCATAAAAAAAAGAGCATATAAAATAAAATTCAGTTGGTGACATCAGCAAATTTTCGCTAAACGTAATATTAAGAAATACCTTAAAAGTTATACCTTAAAAATAAATAACAAGGCAATTAAGTATCTATGACCTTTTATGATACACCAAGGGTATGCATTCAGGAAGTTTCAGATTTGAACTGACTTGTCTTTATCGGACAAGCCGGCAATGTTAAGGTTTCATATTCAGCTGGAAAAGCAATAAAATGTTCTGTTGTAGCAGTTTTGTCACATAAAAGCAACTATACTGAAGAACAGTGAGTGGTTGAAAAGTAAAATGAATACAAATGATAATAATGAAAAGGTCAGGCTAGTGTTGGCCTTTAAACAGAAATCACTTTCAAAATATGGCACAAAGATTGATCTTTCCGCTATTAGATAATAAAAGGGAACTTAAAAAATTGTAAAGTCTGTTACTGTTTTTTTCTGCAGCACATGCACCTTTAGATCCAGGAGAGGAAACATTCTATACAGTAGAAGGTAAGCAATTGTGCAACATCTTACTGCATATTGGTAATGAATAAGTGGGGAACGATGGGGACAGTGGTTGGAATTACTGCCTCACAACTCTGTGACAGTCGTGTTAATTTGGATGTGGACATACTGTATGTCTTAGTTTTCAGAGACATTACAGTTTCCACTGATGGTGAGAAAAAAATTCCAAGAGGCAGATTCAAATATACACAGCGTTCCAAATTATTATGCAAATGTTATTTTTCGCTGATTTTTCTAAATAGTCGATGCAAATGACATTCAGTATAATCTTCAAGCCATCAACTGTTGGAGTATAATGCAAATTTTATTGAACAAAT
This sequence comes from Rhinoderma darwinii, assembly GCF_050947455.1. Taxonomy (NCBI): domain Eukaryota; kingdom Metazoa; phylum Chordata; class Amphibia; order Anura; family Rhinodermatidae; genus Rhinoderma; species Rhinoderma darwinii. The sequence goes on along the minus strand of NC_134690.1, from coordinate 355,448,705 downwards.
CTAATGATAACAGATTTTTTTCTAGAAGTAAAAAACTCAAAATGCACTGTTTCAAATTATTATGCACAACAGAGATCAAAACATTTTAAAGGTTGTAAAGAGAACTAAAATGGTAATTTGCTGAATTTGCAGCATCAGGAGGTCATATTTACAGAAATCAAAAGCTCTTTCAATCAAAAAAAAACTTAGCAGGCCAAGTTACATGTTAACATAGGACCCCTTCTTTCATATCACCTTCACAATTCTTGCATCCATTGAACTTGTGAGTATTTGGACAGTTTCTGCTTGAATATCTTTGCAGGATGGCAGAATAGCCTCCCAGAGCTGTTTTGATGTGAACTGCCTCCCACCCTCATAGATATTGTTCTTGAGGATGCTCCAAAGGTTCTCAATAGGGTTGAGGTCAGGGGAACATGGGGGCCACACCATGAGTTTCTCTCCTTTTATGCCCATAGCAGCTAATGACACAGAGGTATTCTTTGCAGCATGAGATGGTACATTGTCATGCATGAAGATAATTTTGCTACGAAAGGCATGGTTCTTCTTTTTGTACCACGGAAGAAAGTGGTCAGTCATAAACTCTACGTACTTTGCATAGGTCATTTTCACACCGTTAGGGACCCTAAAGCGGCCTACCAGCTCTCTCCCCAAGATTCCAGCCCAAAACATGACTCTGCCACCTCCTTGCTGACGTCGCAGCCTTATTGGGACATGGTGGCAATTCACCAACCATTCACTACTCCATCCATCTGGACCATCCAGGGTTGCACGGCACTCATCAGTAAACAACACGGTTTGAAAATTAGTCTTCATGTATTGCTGAGCCCACTGCAACCGTTTCTGCTTGTGAGCATTGTTTAGGGGTGGCCGAATAATAGCTTTATGCACACTTGCAAACCTCTGGAGGATCCTACACCTTGAGGTTTGCGGTACTCCAGAGGCACCAGCGGCTTCAAATACCTGTTTGCTGCTTTGCAGTGGCATTTTAGCAGCTGCTCTCCTAATCCTATTAATGTGTCTGGCAGAAACCTTCCTCATTATGCCTTTGTCTGAACGAACCCATCTGTGCTCTGAATCAGCCACATATCTTTTCACAGTACGATGATCACGCTTACGTTTTCTTGAAATATCCAATGTTTTCATACCATGTCCAAGGTATTGCACTATTTCACGCTTTTCGGCAGCAGAGAGATCCCTTTTCTTTCCCATATTGCTTGAAACCTGTGGCCTGCTTAATAATGTGGAACGTCCTTCTTAAGTAGTTTTCCTTTGATTGGGCACACCTGGAAAACTAATTATCACAGGTGTCTGAGATTGATTACAATGATCCAAAGAGCCCTAAGACAATAATACCATCCATGAGTTTCATTGAAAAACGAATAATTAAATGTTTAGGACACAAATCCAATGTGCATAATAATTTGGAACACGGTGTAATGTGTGCAATTCTATAGAAAAGTCTTGTGTGAATGATGTTAATATATCAGCATGAAATATGTCAGCACTGTTTAAATAAAAATAAACATGTAACAGAGCTGGGAGATGAGCATCTCGAAGGGGGCGGCGGCAACACTGAAACCAGCCACCGCCACCCCCTCCTGCACTAATTGTACCTGTGTCTATAGAACAGGCATAATGCATAAGCACTGAATGGCAATATGCATAAGCGCTGATTGGCCAGGCACGTTCGGTGCCCAACCACTCAGCGCCTTACAATGACGCTGATTGACAGGGCAGAATGACTTGCCCCGCCAATCAGCACCTTTTTATATGTAGGCAACTATATACCCGGGGGCCTATGTGAGGCACTATATACAAGGGGCTATATGTGGGTCATTATATATACGGGGACTATATGTGAGACACTATATACAGGGGGGCTATATGTGAGGCACTATATACAGGAGTGCTATATGTGGGGCACTATTTTCAGGGGGCTATATGTGGGGCACTATCTACAGGGGGGCTATATGTGGGGCACTATATACATGGGGGCTAAATGTAGGGCACTCTCTACAGGGGGCTACATGTAGGGCACTATCTACAGGCAGAGCTATATGTTTGACACTATCTACAGGGAGATCTATGTACGGCACTATCTACAGGGGGTTCTATGTAGGGCACTATCTATGGGGGGCATTGTCTACAGGGGTATCTATGGGGGGCCACTATCTACAGGGTACTCTATGGATGTGCAGTGTATGGCACAATTTTATTTATATTTAGGGTCTGGTGTGTGGCATCATGAGAATTTTATCTTCGTTTATAGGTGCAGAAATGTTTGAAAAGTGAGAAGCTGAGGACATCTGAGCGGCAAACTGCAGAAATTGGCCGTGGCCGGGAGAAGTTGTCATAGAGGTCTGGAACAGATGGAGAAGAAAAAAAAAAAAGAACAACTAGAATCTGAGATAGTCACCGGTGTGTTACTTAATATAAATGTTTATTCTGCCTCTAATCAGTACTGTAGTCACTGTATGATCTGCAGCGAGATGATAGTTGGTATGATTTTTTTTTTGTGAAACAGCAACTCCCAGCATATCTTTACCATTGTTCGGACAATGCTGGGAGCTGTAGTTTTACGCCGTACAAACCTAAACGGCAGGGGCTGCACTAAATTGAGCTGTATTTGTGTTGGTGTTGTATTTATGTATTGAGCTTTGTTTTGATGCTGTATATATGTACTGAGCTTTGTTCTGGCACTGTATATATGTACTGAGCTTGGTTCTGGCGCTGTATATAAGCTTGTGTCTGGTGCTGTATTTATGTACGGAGCTTTGTTGTGATGCTGTATATATGTACTGAGCTAGGTTCTGGTGTTGTACATACGTACTGAGCTTGGTTCTTGTGCTGTATTTATGTACTGAGCTTTGCTCTGGTGTTGTATTTATGTACTGAGCTTGGTTCTGGTGTTGTATTTATGTACTGAGCTTGGTTCTGGTGTTGTATTTATGTACTGAGCTTGATTCCGGTGCTGTATATATGGACTGAGCTTTGTTCTGGTGCAGTATATATGTACTGAGCTTGGTTCTGGAGTTTTATATATGTACTGGACTTGGTTCTGGTGCTGTATTTATGTATTGAGCTTGGTTCTGGTGCTGTATATATGTACTGAGGTTGGTTCTGGGGCTGTATATATGTACAGAGCTTGGTTCTAGTGTTGTATTTATGTACTCAGCTTGGTTCTGGTGTTGTGTACATATGTACTGAGCTTTGTTCTGGCACTGTATATATGTACTGAGCTCGGTTCTGGTAATATATATATGTATTGAGCTTGGTTCTGCAGCCGTATAAGTCACAGCTTGGTTCTGGAGCTGTAAAATATATAGAATATATTTATAATAACAAAATCGCAGGGCAGATAGAATTAATTTAAATTCATAGTATGTTTAATGGTAACCTGTCAGGTAGTTTTAACCCCTTGAACCACCACCATGCGGCAATATATGACCTGACAATATTTCCAAACATTCCCCTGTATGTTTTTTTCAGATGCAGCCTAATCTATAAAATCAACTTTTAAAATGGCGCACGCTATATGCTAATTGCACATTAAAGGGTCATGGGGTTGTGCCGCTATCCTGCAGAGTTACATAGTCCCGCCTCCAAACCCAACTTTCTATGTTTGATTGACAACCCCCTGACTGTTATACATCACTAGGAGTCTCCTCCAACTTTCTCGGATGCGCCATTGCCTTGTACTACTTGGGCATGCACCATGTAGCGAGGTGTATTCTGCCCGGCTCCACTGCGCCTGCCAGTACAAGACAGCGGCTGCATCCGCAAGAGTTGGAGGAGGCTGCTAGTGATGTTGAACAGCCAGGGGGATGTCAATCAAAATCTGGGGGACACCATTTCAATTTTCGCCTCAGGCAGCAGAAAAGCTAGAATCGGCCATGGTCATATGTATGGAGCTGTCCTCCCATAGAATCAATGGTTCTAGGGAGAACACCTCTGTACATATGGCATCTGATGGAGCATTACATGGCAGAATCTGACCTCTGTGTACAGCTGTATAAAATTGCATGCTTGCTAAGGTTTATTATAGGCCCTGTTCTCTAGAAAGGGAGCCCTGTTATTGCTCCATATAAAATAGAGTGGTAATACAGCCATGTGCCTTAGACCTTAGGGGAGATTCCTGTCCACATGAAATCTCCTTATTATGCCCTGAAAAAAGTTTTACAGCAGCTGAGGTATGGATTATGTTTTTTGGGACACAGAACTGTATAAGGCTAGGACTACATGGTAGCTTTGGCCTCGATACAGGTCACACGGTCAAAGATCGCTGTGTTACCGCAATGTTGCGCTGGCTGCATCGCAGTAATAGAGGTTAGCCCTAGCCTAATAGACACTGCACTGTTTTTTTTAAAAAGAGAGGAATTACTACATGTCAGTCAATCCATGAAGAAACTTTTTGTAAAAGTGATCTGTAGCAGAGTCTTTCTGAAGGAAGAGATATGTACTGTCTATACTCTGTATAAGGCCCCATGCACAGACCGTAGCTTTCATCTGTAATTGCGGAAGCCGTAATTACGGATGAAATTGCGGACTCATTAATTTCTATTGTCCACGGACACCTTTCTGTATATTTACAGATGTTTGTCCGGGCTGTAGAAATGATATAAAACATGTCCTATTCTTGTCTTCAATTGTGGCACGGACTCACCCATAGAAGTCTATGGGCGGTTCCGAAATAGCGAACGGCTACCGATGTGTATCCGTATTTGCGGACAATAAAAACCCTTACAGTCATGTGCATGAGGCCTTATTGTCAGGTTCTGACATCAGAATCTGATATATATACAAATATTATTTACAAATAGTCAATGAAAAATTTCCATCGTGTTTATTATAGTTTGTTCAGCTACGTTTTAGAATAAAGCAGATTCGGGTTTAAATGAACAATAATATACTATTATGGGAAGAAACATAAAGATAGATCATTGTAAATACCTGGCTCTTATTTTATTTTGGGACAGAAATTACTATTACTTGCTGCATAGAAGAAAACTTGAAAGAATTGAATAAGACCGCAGAAACCTGTAAGCAAACTTATATCCCGTGGTCTCCCATGCTGCGAGGTACTGTATATAAAAATCCTTCTTATTTCTTATTATTAACAAATTCTACCCATAAATATATCAACTTTTTATTCAGTGATGTTTCAATGTTATCTGGCAGGTATTATTAGTCACCAGTTTTGTTTTTCTTTTCTTTCTAATAATTCCAGCTGGGAATGACATGCTGATCTGAAACACTTTGATATCACACTATGACAGAGATATCAAAGCTTACCGTGAAACCACAGATAAGAAAGAGATGATTCATAATAAACCACTTGGATAAAACATGGCTCTCCAACACAGCAAGGTGTAAAGATACACGGTTATCTCACACGGTTGTCACACACATCATACTGAAAAATGTAAATACATTTACATATATTCATAATGCAATTCTTAGCAGTTTACGTAAGTAGAAAAATTGCAGATATTTAAAACCGTTTTAAGAAACAAAATTACTTCACTTTGCACCAATCTTATAAATCTCATTGGATGAATGCAACTGGAAATGCTCACAAAATATATGCCCAATGTCTCCATAGGGCACCATTGTCCTGACATGCCAAAAGAGTGTCTTTTGGGCATACATCGAGGCAGCACTGGCATACCTTTTTTTAACTGCATTGAATATAATAGTTGACGCTATTGAATACAGAGGCATCCAGTAAAAAAAAGTATACTTTTTTTACATAACGGGAGTCACTGAGTGATGTATGCCATACAGTAACATATGTCAGATGTTTACTTTAGAGGTACAGTATATGTCGGAAGTATTTCCTGATGTATATGTTGAACGTACACTGCAAACACAGTGTGAATAATGGCTAACCTGAGCCCCACTCAACCCCTCTCTCCATGTCATACTCAGGATGCTGAGATATTGGTATCTATTTGGCATGGCCCTGACACTTAGCTTGTAGTCGCCAGACTACCTTTCCTTAGGGTCCCTGCAGAGTAAAAAGAAATCTATCATCTGAAATGACCTATAACTTAAATCAAGTTATTATGTTAAATATATTTTCGAAACAATTTTGTCGTGTTTTTTGTATTTTCCATGTCACTATATTTTAAAAAGAAAATATTTACATTTTTCAGTCTTAATACTGGCAACTGAGCACATACAGTAGACTAACACTTTCTGTTTCATAGAAGTCACTTTTAGCATTATCATCAGAGGTCAAGATTACAAGGTATGGTAACCCATGTATTTATAAAGCTGGAGACATATAACACAGGATCATTCCATTGACAATAGGTGATCGGTGATAGGAACAGCTCAGCTCTTCCGCCCCTTCATTGCATAGTAATTACTGCACATGTAACAGAGCATGCCCACAGCACTCCCCCAGTAATCAGTCAGTCAGTTATTTTCTGTCTTAGATTTTTTTAATGTCCCATGCCTGCTATAAAGCAAATCTGTGAAACTGTTGTTGCTGCCCCTAAAATCAGTTAAAAAAAATTAATAAATATACAGTATAAAAATAGATTAGAATTTTTCATTATAACTTTTTTATTTTCTATTTAAAAATTAAAAAAATATTTTTCTTAACTCTATAGAGTCACTATCACTGTTGACCACCATTTCTCATTTGGGAGATCCGATTCCTGACAAATAAATTCTCATATCTTATGTTTTTTTGCGTTTATGTGAAATGAAGGCAATTGGACATTGGGGTTAATTCATCTCAAACAAAAATTGTCAGGCTTTTGGAGTTTGGCAGTAACTTTTAACATATATAATCCATTATTTAAAAAAGAGCTTTACTCTTAGTGTTAATTGGAACAGGTAACATTTTATCACCAGCCAAGTATGATTAAAAATAAATCTTGCACCAGTAGAGGAACATAACACGTACAAACCTCTCACATGTAGGAGATACCAAACTGCAGAAATTACCTGATAATTATATGAGAGAGCCAGAGAAAGCGTGAAAAACAGGAAGCAATACAGAGGATTGTGTTTAAAATACCCATCAAAATAGCCATCTGTGTTAAAAATGACTGAGAATAACTGAATACACATAAATGAGGTATAACATGAAGTGTCCAGGGCCCCAGTGTAGATGTTATATGTGGATCCAGATGCTAAATACCAATGACATCATCATAATGTATACAGCTATGTTAAGTCACACCACCACCCATTTTATATATATATATATATATATATATATATATATATATATATATATATATAATCTTTAGATGCCATGAAGGCGTGTGGCGGGACTTTTATCACCTCTGCAAACCCCTATTGCTATACTTCTGCCTGTAATGAAATATGTTCACCAAATTATGCACAACTGGTAGCCTAGCATATTTGCAGAATTTACAGATTACATATCAACAATGACAGTAATTTTTTCCCCCATCAAATTAATGATATAATGGACACTTTGATTTTAACTAATAAGCATAATAAACTGTAGAATGTCTTTTTTATCTCAACAAAACGAATACCAACTAATCCATAACCATATAACTTTGCGGAAACCTATCGCTATGCACTTGACCTTCTCTGTCAAGGTGTATTATTTCCTTCCTAAACTAGTTTTCAGGAAATAGCTTTTTCAACTCTCTGATGTATTATAATACAGCCAACTCTCCATTATTTATAACTTAGCTTTTCCAAACACCTAAAATAAATATCTGTCTAGTAGTGCAGAAAAATAGCAGTTGACCAAGATCAAAGCATAACTTGAGGGGTTTGCCATTCAGTAATCTCAATAATAACATCTCTTTGAGTTGTAATAATGGACATGGCAGTTGTTATCCAGTTTAACAACAAACAGATACAGCTAGCAACAAGCTGAATACAATTATTAACAATATGAAAGAAGAAAACAACTCAAGCACCAAGACCCCATGCACACCAATGGCGGATCATCATTGGGCGTTTTGGGGCGGCCGCGCCAAGTACAATGCGTTTTGCCACCATTTTTTCCGCGAATCGCGACAAAAAGCATGACAAAGCGGTATTGTGTATGTCCTGTAAAGGACCTGCAGACATAAAGGTCACATGACCTTGTGTCTGAAGTTGTCGTTACTGATTAGAAACCTGCTGGTCACCTGACCGTAGCTCCTAGAACAGCAGTAAGGGAGAAGACTGTAAGGTGAGCTGCGAGGTAAGTATATGGAGATCATGGATTTGTTTAAGGGGTCTGAGGGTCTGTGTTTAAGGGGTCTGTATTTAGGTGGTCTGGGGTTAGTATTTAGGGGGCCTGGTCTGGGGTCTGTATTAGTTTAGGGGGTCAGGTCTGGGCTCTGCATTTAAGGGCCTGGTCTGGGGTCTGTATTAGTTTGTGGGGGTCTGCATTTAGGGGGTCTGGTCTGAGGTCTGTATTAGTTTACGGGGTCAGGTCTGGGGTCTGTATTTAGGGGTCTGGTCTGGAGTCTATTAGTTTATGGGGTCTGTATTTATAGGGACTGGTCTAGGGTCTGTATTAGTTTAGGGGGTCTAGTCTGGGGTCTGTATTAGTTTAGGGAGTCAGGTCTGGGGTCATTATTAGTTTAGGGGGTCAGGTCTGGGCTCTGTATTTAGGGTGCTTGTTCTGGGGTCTGTATTTATTTAAGGTGCTTGTTCTGGGGTCTGTATTTATTTAGGTGCATGTTCTGGGGTCTGTATTTATTTAGGGTGCTTGTTCTGATGTCTGTATTTATATAACCTAAAAAAGAAGATGCCTGAAGACTGGAAGTATATGAAATTGAGAAAATACTTTATTGAAAACAACATATAGACGTACTAGAATAAAAAACGAATCCATAAACCAACAGGTTAAAAGGACATACAAGGCATGCAGCTCATGAGGTAAGTAATATATAAGTATAGATGCATGAAAAAATGCCTGGTAATAGACACTATCGCTATGACACTATCGCTATGACAAATGAACTCCTGCCCAACACAGTTGGTATCAACATAGAGTAAAGGAATACATAATGAAATAATTGTTTAAACAGGTATGTGTGAACAAGGCAGAAAGAACACATTGCTAATAAATGAGCGAATTGCGATGGTAGAACGTACCCATAATAAGTCCAGGACTGGATGCACAGCAGTATGTCCACCCCAACGCGCGTTTCGGGTACCCCCAGACGAAGGCATTAGCGCCGAAACGCGCGTTGGGGTGGACATACTGCTGTGCATCCAGTCCTGGACTTATTATGGGTACGTTCTACCATCGCAATTCGCTCATTTATTAGCAATGTGTTCTTTCTGCCTTGTTCACACATACCTGTTTAAACAATTATTTCATTATGTATTCCTTTACTCTATGTTGATACCAACTGTGTTGGGCAGGAGTACATTTGTCATAGCGATAGTGTCATAGCGATAGTGTCTATTACCAGGCATTTTTTCATGCATCTATACTTATATATTACTTACCTCATGAGCTGCATGGCTTGTATGTCCTTTTAACCTGTTGGTTTATGGATTCGTTTTTTATTCTAGTACGTCTATATGTTGTTTTCAATAAAGTATTTTCTCAATTTCATATACTTCCAGTCTTCAGGCATCTTCTTTTTTAGGTTATATATTTATGTTTTGGATGCTTATGTGGGTACACGCCCCAGGATCTAGCTCATATCACATCAATTAATTTCTTGCTTGCTGACAGCCGCAGGGAACTTCTGTTGGGCTGTTCAGATCCATGCTGTGCTTTTCGGTTATATTATGATGTCTGTATTTGTTTAGGGTGTCTGGTCTGGGGCTGCAATAGATTAGGAGGTCTGGGGCTTGTATGTATTCTAAGTCATTCATCTAAATAAAAGGGGTTGTCCGGACACATCGATAGGTCACCAGTATGAAAAACCGGTCCTTGCCCAGACAACCCCTGTAATGTATGGTTCTGGGCTTTGGTGTCTGAATTTCTGTGTTTCTATAGAGGCTGGAAATGGCTGCAGAAGGGAGGAGCAAAGATTTCTCATCAGGAGAAGTCGCCATACCGGTCTGTCAGATGAAGAAGAAAAGAGACAGACTCCCATCAGAGAAAACGTCATTTGTGAGTCACTGGATCTATAGAGGATCTGTCTGCTCTCCTGATATGTCTGTTGTAGGAAATCCTTGTATTCCACATAAAGTCTTTGCGTACCCAGGACTAATGGACATATGTGTGTTACCATTCCCATTGTCAAGAGGATGTATCCCTACACAGTGTGATACAGTCAGCAATGGTTGGAGACTGTCAGTGTGTAAGGACACAGCTCTTTGACAAGAGGAATCGTAAGACCCATTTGTTAATGCTCTCACAGAAAGGTGGCGTTCACTATAGACACAGCAAAGCGGCGGTCGGGAAGGGGGCCCCAAATTTGTGGAATAGCCCAGGGCCTATGGTCTACTTAATCCACCACTGATGCACACAGATGGTATTTGTAAGGCAACTACTAAGCCTGGTTAACATTTTCTGCTCTAATTTTTATTTTGTCTCTAACACCTTGTCTGCCGCAATTTGTAATATATATTCAACATCAGCAGTTTCAATTATAAATATTAGAATAAAAATATAAAATATCATTTATAACTATGCTGCGGCATGCAATACTTTTTTTGCAATCATGTCCAATAAAGCCAGCAGCTAAATTGTATATTTGCTCCACTTTTTTTACTGTTTGCAAACACTGTATACAACAACAGGGAAGCACAAGTTTTAAATATTCTCAAAAAAAACAACAAAGCAATGGCAAATATATGTCAATAATTGTGAGTTCATTGCTAAGACAATTTCAAGATAGTGAAAACATTAGTTCAATAAGTTAAACTAATCATGGATGTTTGTAGCAAAAGCAAAAAGTCTGTGCAATGTGTATATGTTAAGATTTCATAGTGGCCAGGTATGTTCAGCATTGTCCTAGTACCAAAGCCTAGAATAGTTGAAGATAATATCTCTATAGGTTTAAGGTACAGTTGGCAGTAGATGTCCAATACTGATGATGACTGGCCATTATTAGTATACAGTTTGATTTAGACTAAACATGCATTCATGAAATGTTCACATGTATGTATCATGTATATTCTGGTTGCTTAACACATGCAGAAAACTCCATTTAAGAAAATGGGGATTTCAGTAGGCTTGTCCACCCACCATTCATTCCATTGTACACACTTCTGTGATGAGATGACATTTCATCTGCTACTTGTCTCCTTAAGGTGCCTTCCCTGCTGCTCCCACTCAATAGTTTGAGATGTTCTGGGCTACCTCCAAAATGTCTGAGATGCTCAGGGCTACTGCCCCTTGCTTTTTGAAGATGTTCTGAGTTTCCACTTAATGTATGTTTTTGGAGATGTTCTGGGCTGCCACTGCTGAGCTTTTGGTACTCTGGACTACCACCAGACCTATGCTTTTTAAAATGTTCAGGACAACTACTTAATATTTGTTTTTGTAGATTTTCTGGGCTACTACAAGTATGCCTTTGTGGCTCAGGACTACTTTTACCCACACTTTTATGATGCTCTGGACTGGCACTTTTCAGATTTTTCTGATGGTCAAGGCTTGCTGAACTCCTAGGCTTTTGAAGATGTTCTGTGCTGCCACTTCCATGTTTCTGTTGTTCAGGACTTCCTTCAACTTTGCTTTTTTGAAGGTGTTCGTGACTGTTGGTAGAATTTGGTTTATGATGGTCTGGACTATCTGTGCTACCAGCACTGGATGTGCTACTTCCATCACCAACATCTCGTAGGAAAGTACTGGTTGTTGTATTCAAGTGACAGAGACTACTTTGACTGTCAATGGAACTGCGACTACCAGCAACAACTATTTTTTCATCATCTAACAAAAAACAAAGTTCTTTCAGTTCAAGGTTTTCTTTTACCACTTCTTCTTGTCTTACTTCAAGCTCCTTTAATTTTTGTAAATATAACGTAACCTCTTTTTGCATTATTCCTGAAGTAAATCTTCCCAGTCTCTGCCATTCTCTTGAAATCCGTTTTCCCTTTTGTCTGTCATCATCCAAGAAGCAACATAGGTCTCTAAGTTCTTGGTTGTCTTCTTGCAGCTTTTGATTTACATCCTTAAACAAAAGGATATTTTGTATTAGTAAATGAATGAATTAGGAATGATACATATCTTATTGCCTGCAAATTGTTCAGATGAAATTCTGCCAGCTTTCTATTGCTCTTACAATTTATAATTTACCATCATCTTTGTGAGTTATTCGAAAACACTTTCAAAACATTAAATCAAATATTAAATATCATAACTTGTTGTAGGGGAAATTATAATTTTTAAATGAAACAAATTTGAAATCTGTCATCTACATTTATAAAACCATTCCAATATTTTCACATAGCTATAATAAACAACATTTTCTGCAATTTATGGCCCCTTTTATATCACATTTAGGAAATCTGCTCTTCCATATGTCTGATCTCGGCCCAAGGGAGAGGGCAAACATTCCCTTAGGAAATCTTAGGTATTTTGTCCCTTCCTCCTTGTCCTGAGATCCAGTCCTCGTTTTCATTGAAAAAAAAGAAAAGAAAGATGTACAGAAGCGGGTATCTCTTGAACGTGATGTGAAAGGGGCCTAACATCTATTCAGTCCACATATTCTGAACCAGTAGTGCACATTTGTTTTTCACAGTTTTGTCTGTTTGGCTGTTCAGTAGTTAATCCTTTTAATTTTCAAGAAATTTAAAAATTCATCCAGTTACCACCAATCACTTGCAAGTAAGAATACGAATATATCAAACAAGATCTATCTATCGATCTATCTATCTATCTATCTATCTATCTATCTATCTATCTATCTATCTATCTATCTATCATCCATCCATCCAAATATGCATTACTGCTAAATCTACTTACAATAGTGAGGTCCTTAGCACACATTTTGATCAAATTGTGTGAGCTTACCTGCCATGACAAGGTGACCTCTATAAGGTGGGAACCTACGCTGAACATACACCCAGAACTGGGACTAAACCTACATATATCTGGGGATGGTAGGAACCAGCATTAAACTATTTAAAATCACCCAGGGCAGAATGGGAGAAGTGCAAGATCAAAAAATGGAGGCAATCACTAACCCTACATATATGAATCACATAAACAACACAAAAGTTTGAACAGCACATTCCAACAAAATGAAACAAAACGTGTATACAGGTGCAAGAAAGCCTGTGACTGGAAATTTATACAGCCTGTGCTAGCATTTCTTCTGCAGTGTTGCTATCAGTGTGTGAAGAGTGGGAGAAGAGGGCTGCATTGACAATCCAACACAATGGGCAGCACTTTGAACACATTTTTTAAGTGGTCAGAAACTTGTAAATAACTCATGAAAGAATAAAGTAACGTTAAAACCAAGCACACCATTGTTTTTCTTGTGAAATTCTCGATAAGTTTGATGTGTCACATGACCCTCTTCCCATTGAAAAACTAAAGTTGGATACAAAATGGCCGACTTCAAAATGGCCGCCATGGTCAACACCCAGCTTGAAAAGTTCCCCCCTCCCATATACTAATGTGCGACAAACAGGAAGTTAATATCACCAACCATTCCCATTTTATTTAGGTGTATCCATATAAATGGCCCACCCTGTATATGGATTTCAATGGCAAGCAAAATTTGTGGTTTTGTCATTGAAATAATAACTGTTGACTTTTACACCTTGATTTCAATGGTGATGGATCCGGTGCCCATGGTTTCCGTTTGTCTCTGTTGTGCACCGGACCCGTCGTTTTGCCGGAAGCAATAGCGTAGTCGACTACGGTTCCAGTGCACAACAGAGACAAATGGAAACCAAGGGCACCGGATCCGTCATCATTAAAATCAATGGTGATGGAAACAAAAACCTCTGGTTTCCGTCTGTGTCAGTTTGTGTCAGTTCAGGGTGCCGTTCTGACGGAAAGCTCAGACAGAACGTCATAACAGGACCCCAACGCAGATGTGAACAAAGTCTAACACTGATCCTGAAATACAGTACTGTATGTATAATTTAAAGATTTTCATTCACAAGAACAGCTGAACTCCTATTATGAAGAGTCATTTTTTTCCTACATCAGAGCACTGTATAGTATCTATTTATTTTCTTATAATGGGATACAATTTGTTAATTCTTTTTTGTTGAGGTTCCTTCCGGCCCATCCATTTGAAAACGCATTATAGGGTTTCTTGTCTTAATTTTTTTTTTACACCTATTTACATATTCCCCATTTATAGCTGACTGGGTTCACTGTTTGATCTCTATATTTTGTAGTAACCAGCCGCTTTTTTTGGTTTACGTCATTTGTTACTGTTACAGTATGTACTATGCTAATGTATCACCATTATCGACTTCTATGTAGAATTTATACCTTCCTGTCATTCTTTTCCAAGTGATACAATTATAGAAAGCCAATTTTCCTGTTATTTAGTGTTGTTTTGGCTGCATACTGATGTGTCAAATAAATACAATTTTCCAATATATTTTCTGAGTTAAGTCCTCACGGTTTTCAAAATCTCTGTTTGCAGTCATTCAATGGGAACCTTCCTTTCTTACATCAAGTGGATAAAAAACGTCATGGTCACTTGATGATCACGCATTTCCACTTCAGTAAAGTTATCAGACCTGTGCCCAGTATCGAGCCGAGCACTTGTCTGTCCCTCGCATGACCAGGACCGATTTTTTTCCACTGGAAGTAAACAATGAAGATTCCGTTTGAAAGACTGCAGGCAGAGATCTTTAACCATGAAAAAGTTATGTAACTTTTCATTATAAAAATAAGCTTTATTAGTTGTAATACTGATTTAAAATCTATTGCTTTTTGTACTATTTATTAATACGCATTCTTTGGGATGCCAAAATATTAATATCTAGATTCTAATTGCTAGTTATATCAAACTGTAACTTGAATGACATATTAATAAATAACTTCTATTAAACAGCATACGCTTGGCCTCAATGCATCATTGGGTATAGGAAAAATACTAAGATAAGTGTTGCTTTGCACAAATTTACTGCATATAATAAAAAACACAGTTGGAAAACATTTTTCAGAAGTGAATGAGCTGCATCATAAAAGACTTAAGGGCTTTAATAACAGTGAGAGAAAGACAGAAAAAGAATATAAATTTAGATGAAAGGGTAATACCATATATTGAGGCAAAAGACAGATTTATATTAAACGATTCAGAGGGAATCATTTTGTATTTTTATCTTTATATTCTCCCTGACTTGATAACAAATGAAAGCACTCTTAACCGCTCAAAGGAATTCTCTGGATTAAAATGTTCACATTTTAAAATATCCATGACAAATAATTATCATCCAAAACTTACTTATCTATCAGCTCTGTTCACAAAAAGTGAATAATTACCAAATGGGATCCAAGTAATCACTCATTTATAATAAGTTAATGCATGAGAAAATATCAGAAGGCTTTTCTGTGACACCCTACATCGTGTATAATTCTAACTGAGAGTTACATCTTTGCTAAAAAAATAGGTGATTAAAGGCTGTCCTGCTGCTGAGACCCAAGCAATCAGCTGTCATCTGCAGGGGAACATGTCAGCAAGTGTTTAATTCCCAGCAGCGCCACCACAGGGGAAAAAAAGCACTACATTGTGCCACCAGCGTAACGATCAAAATCGCAGGGGTGCGTCGATCACGACTGGGCCCAGAGGGGAAGAACCCGCAGGCTGTCGGATTATATCCCGCCAAAGATCTATGTCGCGCCGCTTACAAGGTCCTGACGCTGGGCAGTGACAGGACATTGTATGCGATGTAGCCTACAACAAAGAAATGTGCTGCGTCGCATATAACGTCCTAGCACTGTCTGCCGTCAGGACCTTGAATGCACTGTGGCTTGCTGTAGCAGCCTGAGGGGATCCGGAACCGGACACCTGTGGACAAGACAAGAGCTGAGTAAATATCTTTTATTTTTTTATGTCTGATCGATAAAAGGGGGGGTATGTGGCATAATGCCTATTGAAATCAATGGGCTGTCCTTGTAATATACAGATGTGTCAAAAGGGAGGGAGACACTCCTTGCAGCCGAGCTCTCTTTTGGATGGTGGATGAAGGGTAAAAGAATGAGAGACTCCTATCTATTATTTCAGAATACCTTAATATGCTATTCGAAAAGGGGTTTAATAATTTAAATTAAACATAAACCGTCTCCACATCTCTCCCCCATACCAACTACCTGCTATGCTTCACAACCTTGGAAGGTCACAAGCACACCGATCATCTCAAATGATGCTATAAATTTGTTCTGCAGGTTGTTGCGGTTATGACGATACCAAATATTTGTATATAATTTGGTGTTTTGAGACTTATATTTAATAAAGTTTATTTATTGTAAAAAATGGGAATTTGTTGTGCATATTTTTTACAGATTTTTTTTATTTTTTATTTTTTTTAATCCTATAGGTTGATTTTTATGTTTTTACTTTAAGATACTGGCATTTATGCATATACCAGTACAATACCCTGTGTACCGATAGTACAGGGCAGACCAGTGGCGTCGCTAGCACTGGGCTTTTGGGGTCCAAATCTTTGGATCCCTGGGCGACTGCCACATAATGGCGTAGCTATAGGGTGTTCAGAATTGCTACCGAGCCCCCGCACCGCATCTATAAAAAGTTACTATTGTAACTGGGGCCTATGTAATAAAATACATGGGCCCCTGTTACTATAGTGATAACAATATACTTACCCTCCTCGTTCCCAAGCACAGCAGAGGTTCTGACATCTTCTCATGTCATAATGTCACAACTCTGCGTCACGCACAACGTCGTGACGATAGATAGCGATAAAGTCTACCACATAGTAGGCTTAGATACATGGCCCATGTGTGATCCTGTCTGATGGGTCCTGTATCTAAGCCTACCACATGTGTTACTAAAGTTTATTTTTGTGTTTGTGCTTTTTTTGCAGGTTCGGATGTTGGACTACGTCCGATTCGAGGACTACTTCGATGATGGCTTTTTTGTATTTTCAATAAAATGGTTAACGAGGGTTGTGTTTTTTTTTTTACTTCAATAAAATATTTTTTCTATGTCTTTGTATTTTTTTAAAACTTTATTACTACTGCCTTATTAATGGCCGCTGGCTGATTGATAGCATCCATTACTAAGACGAGGCATAGTGTTAGCTGTGAACAGGCTAACACTAATCGCCCATTATTACCCCGGTACCCACTGCCACCAGGGTTGCTCGGAAGAGCCGGGTGCGATCCAGTACCCGACCATCTGTAGTCATGGCCGTGAACTGGGGCAGCCGCAGGCTGGTATTATTAGGCTGGCAAAGCCCAAAAACTGTGGGTCTTCCCACCCTGGTAATGCTAGCTTGCTGCTGCTATGTTCTAGCTGGCTGGTTATGAAAAATGGGGGACCCCACATCATTTAAAAAAAATTAAAAATAACAATAATTAGAAAAAAACGATGTGGGGTCCCCCCTATTTTTCATAACTAGCCAGATACAACATAGCAGCAGCAGGCTAGCATTACTATGGTGGGAAGGCCCACTGTTTTTGGGCTTTCCCAGAGTAATAATACCAGCCAGCGGCCGCCACGGTGCCCCACCATCTCAACAGATGTTCGGGTACTGTATCGTACTGGGCTCTTACTGGCACCACTGGTGGCGATGAGTACCGGGGTAACAATGGGGGGGTTAGTGTTAACCTTTTCACCAGCTAATATTAAGCCCCGACTTAGTAATAAATGCTGTCAATCAGCCAGTAGCCATTTCTAAGGCGGTAGTAATAAAGTTTAAAAAAATACAACACATAGAAAAAATATTTTATTGAAATAAAAAAACAACACACGAACCTCGTTAACCATTTTATTGTGAATACAAAAAATGCCGACATTGAAGTAGTCTTCGAATCCGAAGTAGTCCAACAACAGAACCTGTAAAAAATACAAGCACGAAAAAAAAATAGTAGCTCATAAGCAATTATTATCTTACCTTTCCTGGGTCCAGAGCTGGAGCCGCAATGTCAGCAAGCTGGGCCCTATATCTAAGCCTATCTTATGTGATAAAGTCTGCTGAGACAATTCTATCCAGTTCTGTAGCTATAGAGGCATTAGTCTTATAGATATGCTATATCCGATATCACGATATGTATGTAAAAAAAAATATTTTTTTCAGGGGGGTAAACATATGTCTTGGGGGGCTTGTGACCCTGATCTTTTAAGACCCAGCAATGCCCCTGGGGCATACCTAAGTATGCCCTAACAGCAGGAAATATGGTTAGACAGCCCTGGAGTTCTACAATGGACCCTGGGTCATCTGCCCAAAGAAGGTATGTTCCTCGATCGCATCACAGGTATTCCCTGTAACACGATCAAAGGGGAGTCCCTCCCTCACTCTTTCCCCTTGCATGCCGTGATCACATTTGATCGTGGCATTCAAGAGGTTAACGGCGGAGATCAGAGGTTTCTCCAATTTAGGCCTTCAGATCGGGGCTGCAGCTATGCAGTTGTCCCTTGCCTGATCACACAATCACACTTGCTGTGCTCATGAGATTAGCATGGCGAGTATGTAGGAGTGTACACGTTATGTGTCGTTAAGCAGTTAAAAGAAACATGAAAAGGTTTGTTTTCCAGATAGTCCCACTATTTCATATTTTTACCATGAAAGGTTTGATAAAATTTAATATTAGACTTCGGGAACCAAAGTAAACACATAACACAGGTTTGAACTATTTCCGCGGTAGAGCACAAAGTGCACATGCACTCCTATCTCCAAGATGTAAAAAAGTAATTGCCCTCTTTAAAATTAATAGTTGGTTGCACCAGTCTTTCACATTGTTGTTGAAGAATTTTAGCCCACTTTCTTTTTTTTTTCATATATTTCTTTTTAAGGTTTCATGAATATAGAGCATTAAGTCCTTATCCACGTTGAAAGTTGAATTATAACTAACATTTCACATGATCAAATACACATAGCTGAAAGGAAAAATAAATATAAAGAAGGTAGAAGTTAGGAGTGTGCATACTGTGTAAGTTGGTATGAATATACATGTTATATAATAAAAGCAAATTTGTCACCTGAATATGCTGCCTTATGTAAGGGCATCATCCTACAGGGACAGGGATGCTCTACTATTAGTCCAAGTGGCAAGAAAAAAATATGATGCCGTTTGGCTAATAGAAGTGATAAAAGAATACAGGTACTCATAGTTATAAGTCCGGTATATTCATGAAGGAAGCGCTCGCGCCGCCTCTCCTTGCCCCCCTTACAGTGATTGAAAGCTGGCTTCTGTGTATGATTGCCACATCAATACACTAGACTCATAACTATGAGTTCGCTGTATTCTTTAATTGCTCCTATTAGTCAAACAGCACAATATGTTTTGTGCCGTTTGGGCAATGGGAGAGTGGACCTGTCCCTGTAATATGCTGTCCTTACATAGGAAAGCATATTCAGGTGACACATCCACTTAAGTCCACAAGTGAATGGCAGATGAGCCAGTAGAGTATTATTGTTTTTTAGATGGTCAAATAAGGTGGTCATTAGTTAGAATTTCCATTCTGGTTTATAGAGGGGAGTCCAAGCGGAACCTTTATTCTCCAAACCTTTGTCTACAAACTACTAGTACCACCACCACATAATAAAATGAAGTGGCCAGAGCATTCGGTGAATACCAGACAGAACTTTTTAAAAAAAAAATTATACCGTTAGTTTACTGTTGATTTGAAAAATATGGCAGCCTACAGTTTTCTATACAGTAAAAAAAAATAATAATATTTAGATGTAAATCTGACAGACATATGCCAAAAAGACATCAAAATATACTCCATAGAAGTCTATTGGTACTTTTTATTTTCCAAATGTATAATGTCAACTGAATGGCCAATCATGGTGTGTATAAAGACTAAGAATTGTTTCATTCTAGTTGCCAATATATATATGGAGGTAGATAAAAACAATGGGAACCAGGTGGGATCCACTGTGAAAAAGAGACACCATCCAGGCGCAATACTTCCACGAGTCCAACAAGTTTTTTGAAAAAATATATAATTTATTGTCTAAAACAATAGATCATAATAAAATGTACATACAAAAGAGAGAGGGTCTCTTGCGGTATAACGTGTTTCGGGGAAACAGAACCCCTTTATCAAGTAAACATGAGACCATGAAGTGTATGGTGTAGCTAACTTGTGTATTTAAATAAGTCCTTGAAATTGGCGCCAGGGCCTCCCTGGGGGCGTGGTTAAGTTTATGAGACCTGATAATTTATGCACGAATAGGGAGAGATAAGGAGGGGGGGCGGGGGGGAATGGGGTAGTAATGAGCGCTATGGCAGCTCTTATGTAAGAGCCTCGGATGATCAGTGGTGTTGGATTTATCTAGACTGAGGGGAGGGCTATATATGGGGCACTATCTAGAGGGGAGGGCTATATGTGGGGCACTATCTAGATCCCACCTGGTTCCCATTGTTTTTATCTACCTGCATTTACTCGCCGGCGAGGTTGGCACCTGACACTCTAGGGATTACGGCACCAGCAGCATCATTCCTAACCAACTGGCTCCGAAAAAGGGTTGTGCCTATCCATGCACATCCCCTAAAGGTGAGCCTCCTTTTACTATACCTAACAGAGAAAGCCATTGCTAATCTGACATACTCACCCTATGTAGCGCCTTTTTGTTCTCTCTGTTCTCAACCAACCTTTACATACGTTATATTTAAAACGGGTAAGTCTAAAGTTATCGCTCAGCACAATTAGCTGAGTCTGCACCATCCTTGTGTGTAGTAGGTATTTGTGCATCTGAATAAGGCATTGCATGCCCACTAATGCTACATTAGAAGGATGTTACAGTGAGGGTCCAGGATATTTTTAAAAGTAATATAATATAGCAGAGGAAAGCTGTCTGCCCCAGGGAATTTACCTCTAAAAGGAAATATTATAGTTAAAACGGTTACAAAGGATTGTAAGTAGTTAAGGAAGGTAGAGTTAGAGGTTTTCTTTGGACCTTATTACCTCTGTGCTGTCTTTTTTTTACATTATCAATGACCCTGAAAACGTTTTACATTGACCAGAATGTAGTTTAATATTTAATATAAGAAGCTGGCTTCTTACTTCTCATATGAACTTCGTTGCGTTATTTCCGTTCGCTTAATATTTATGTTGACATGAAAGGTAAAATTTTCCTTTTTTCTAATCCAGTAAACTTTTTAACTCACACTTAATGTTAGTAAGTTGATCAAAGCATAAATCAGACAATGACCTTTTAAATGTCTCTTCCAGTTTTATTATCTGCTCCAGGAGACAAGACATTTTTAGATTCTTTTTTTTTTCCACATATCAGCCCAACACGATAAGCTTGCTTCTTCTATAGGCATTATGACCTTCATTGACTGTCTGTAGGGACACGACTCCTATTCCCCAACCAACGGGTCGAGCTACACTTAAGTTATCAGTCCCTCTGCATGTGGTGGCTCTATATACTATTATGCATTAGTGTGACAAGCGATGTATTGGTACCAAGGTTAAAACCATATCACTGGCATTAAACACTAGGGTAAGGGCCATATCTTCAATAAGCTGTTTCCCTTTTAAGAGTCAGTCTGACTTAACACCACCTGTCATATTTAAAAATGACTTGCGACCTTGGTTACTTTTGTTCTATAGCATTTCATTTGAAATAATACTTGAGTGTTTGTGCAACTTTTTCTTTAACAGGTATTATTATAGGATCTATTGACACCACATTCAAATGCTACGTAAGGGCCGCACCGTCCATGAGACGAGATGAGATTCTCAAAACCCCCTTCTGCACCATAATTGTATCTGCGTCCTATAGACATTTACAATTACATGCATAAACGTTCCGTGCCCTGCCATTCAGTGCCTTTCAGTGATGCAAGCGGCACGATGACTTAATCTCACCACTTGCGTCGTTGAATGGCAAGGCACCTTGCCAATCAGCACCTTGGAAAGACGCAAGCGACGCGATGACATCATCGCTCCGCTTGCATCGCTGAAAGGTGATGATTGGCAGGGCAGAATGATTTGCCCTGCCATTCAGCATTTTTAACGATGCAAGCGGCACGATGACGTCATCGCGACACTTGTGTCGTTCAGCCCGAGCAGGCCTGCATTTCAAGAGAACAGCGCGGAAACGGGATCAGGTGAGTATGTAAAGTTTTGTTTTCTCTTAAAAGTGTGAGTGGCATTATCTACAAGGGGGGCTCTATCTACAGGGGGGCTGTATGTGGGGCACAATCTACATAGGGGGCTATATTTGGGACACTATCTAGAGGGGGGGGCTATATGTGGGGCACTATCTAGAGGGGAGGGCTATATGTGGGGCACTATCTAGAGAGGAGGGCTATATGTGTGGCACTATCTACAGGGGGCTATGTGTGGAGCACTATCTACAGGAGGCTATATGTAAGGCACTATCTACAGGGGGGCTATATGTGGTGTACTAATTACAGGGGGGCTCTATGAGGCACTATCTACAGGGGGCTCTATGGGGCAGTTTCTACAGAAGGCTCCATAGGGGGCACTATATATGTGGAGCACTGTCTACAGGTAGCTTTATGTGGGGCACTGTCTATGGGTAGCTTTATGTGGGGCACTGTATACAGGGGACTCTATGTGGGACACTGTCTACAAGGGGGCTCTATAAGTGGGCCACTATCTACAGGGGGATCTATGGGGGGACACTATCTACAGGGGGCACTGTGTGTGGCGGGACACATTGTATGGTGCTATTATAATCAGGGACACAATGTATGGCACTATTATAGTTAGAGGTGTATTTTATGGCACTATTATATTTAGGGGCGTAGTTTGTGGCACCATGAGAATTTTATCTTCGTTTATAGGTGCAGAAATGTTTAAAAAAAAATGAGAAGCTGAAGACTTCTGAGTGGCAAACCGTAGAAATGGGCAGTGGCCAGGAGAAGCCGTCATAGAGGTCTAGATCGGATGAAGAAGAAACGAGGAAAAAAACAACTAGAATCTGAGCAGACGTCACCTGTTAGTCACTTAATGTAAATGTTTATTCTGCCTTAATCAGTACTGTAGTCACTGTATGATCTGCAACAAGATGATGGGTGGTAAGATTTTTTTTTTGTGACGCAGCAATTCCCAGCATATCCTTACCATTGTTTGGGCCATGCTGGGAGCTGTAGTTTTACGCCGTACAAACCTATACGGCAGGGGTTGCACTAAATTGAGCTGTATTTGTGCTGGTGTTGTATTTATGTATGTGAGCTTGGTTCTGGTGTTGTATATATGTACTGAACTTGGACCTGGTACAGTGTTTATGTACTGAGCTTGGTTCTGGTTTTAACTATATACTGATCTTGGTTCTTGCACTGTATTTATGTACTGAGCTTGGTTCTGGTGTAGTATTTATGTACTGATCTTGGTTCTGCTGCTGTATATATATTTTCTGAGCTTGGATCTGGTGTTGTATATATGTGCTGAGCTTCGTTCTGGTGCTGTATTGATGTACTGAGCTTGGATCTGGTGTTGTATATAAGTACTGATCTTGCTTCTGGTACTGTATTTATTTTATGATCTTTGTTCTGGTGTAGTATTTATGTACTGAGTTTTGTTCTGGAGCTGTATATTTGTACTGAGCTTGGTTCTGGTACTGTATTTATGTACTGAGCGTGGTTCTGGTGTTGTATATATGTACTGAGCTTGTTTCTGGTGCTGTATTTATGTACTGAGCTTTGTTCTGCTGCTCTATATTTGTACTGAGCTTGGTTCTGGTACTGTATTTATGTTCTGAGTATGGTTCTGTTTTTTTATATATGTGCTGAGCTTTGTTCTGGTGCTGTATTGATGTACTGAGCTTGGTTCTGGTGTTGTATTGATGTACTGAGCTTTGTTCTGGTGTTGTATATAGGTACTTATCTTGTTTCCGGTACTGTATTTATTTTATGAGCTTTGTTCTGGTGTAATATTTATGTACTGAGTTTGGTTATGGTGCAGTATATTTGTACTGAGCTTTGTTCTGGTACTATATTTATGTACTGAGCGTGGTTCTGGTGCTGTATGTATGTACTGAGCATGGTTCTGCTGCTGTATATTTGTACTGAGCTTGGTTATGGTACTGTATTTATGTACTGAGATTGGTTCTGGTGTTGTATATATATACTGAGCTTTGTTCTGGTGCTGTATTTATGTACTGAGCTTTGTTCTGGTGCTGTATTTATGTACTGAGATTGGTTCTAGTACTGTATTTATATACTGAGCTTGGTTCTGGTGTTGTATATAAGTACTGATCTTGGTTCTGGTACTGTATCTTTGTTATGAGCTTTGTTCTGGTGTAGTATTTATGTACCGAGTTTAGTTCTGGTGCTGTATATTTGTACTGAGCTTGGTTGTGGTACTGTATTTATGTACTGACCTTGGTTCTGATGTTGTATATATGTACACATCTTGTTCCTGGTCTTGTATTTATGTACCGAGCTTGGTTCTGGTGCAGTATATACGTACTGAGCTTTGTTCTGGTGCTGTATTTATGTACTGAGCATGCATCTGGTGTTGTATATATGTACTGAGCTTTGTTCTGGTGCTGTGTTTATGTACTGAGTTTGGTTCTGGTGTTATATATATGTACTGAGCTTGGTTCTGGTGCTGTATTTATTTACTGATATTTGTTCTGGTGCTGTATTTATGTACAGAGTTTTGTTCTGGTGCCCTGTATATGTATGAGCTTGGTTTTGGTGCTGTAATTATATAGGATATGTTTATAATAACAAAATTGCAGGGCAGATGGAATTGTTTTCAATTCATTGTATATTTAATGGGAACCTGTTAAGTAGTTTTAACCCCTGGAATTGCCACCATGTGGTGAAACATGACCTGAAAATATTTCCAAATATTCCCTAGTATGCTTTTTTCAGATGCAGCAAAATCTATAAAATCAACTTTTAAAACAGCGCACACTATATGCTAATTACTTATTAAAGTGTCATGGGTCGGTGCCGCTATCCTGAAAAGTCACATAGCCCTACCTCCAAACCCACCTTTCCATGCTTGATTGACATCCCCTGGCTGATATACATCACTAACAGCCTCCTCCAACTTTCTCGGATGCACCATTGACTTGTACTACTTGGGCACGCACCGCACAATGAGGTGTACTCTGCCCGGCTCATCGCTGCAGCACGCATGCCATGGGAGAACAAGGCAACAGGCATCCACAAGATCAAGATCTGGGGGGCACCATTTAAATTTTCGCCTCAGGCAGCAGAAACGCTAGAATGGGCCCTGCGCTATATATACTCCTAATGTGCCCATAGAGTTCTATTGCCAGACCATCTGTTAAAAGAATGTCCTTGGAATACTTTTTTTTTTTTAGAATGGGAGTCAATGGCAGATGTATAGAAATAAAGTTGGATATGTTTGGGGCACACGTTTGATGGCACTTCTTCAATGTATACGCTACACATATAGCCAGCACACAATTCTAGACCTATGCGGGCATCTGTACATAAAATAGTCTAATTACTAGAAGTCTTTATATATAAAGACCTGCATGCATAGGCCTAAAACATATGACTACTTAGGATATATATATAGAGGCGGGAATAGGTAGATGCATGTCAAAACCTTTGCTACATTGCACAGCAGCATGCTCTATCTAATTCAGTTTATTTCTAAATGTTCCCAAATAACAGTTGATGTGGTCAGACACAAGATTGCATGGCACTGCAAAAGTTAAGATATGTCACAGCTAAGTAATTCATCCCTTAAGACTCTATCCTTGATTTATCAATTGCTAATGATATAGGAGGTAATATTTTGTGTGCCTCTTACAAATGGAAAAACTTCAACACATACTGAACTTTTGAAAATGTTAAGTATTAATTTGTCAGTGTAAAATGTTCTACATTTTGTAGAATACTGCACTAACGTCAGTAAAAATCTAGTTTGTGGTTCCACCAACTGAGGCCTCATGCACACGAACGTAAAAACGCCCGTAATTACGAGCCGTAATTACAGCCCGTAATTACGGGCCCATAGACTTCTATTGGCCACGGGTACCTTCCCGTATGCTTACGTATGGCTTCGTGTGTGCTCCCGTAATTACGGGAGCGTTGCTAGGCAATGTCAGGGAATAGTCACTGTCCAGGGTGCTGAAAGAGTTAACTGATCGGCAGTAACTCTTTCAGCACCCGGGACAGTGACTACCGCTGGAGTTAATAGTATTAAAAGTTAACTTACCTGCTGCTTCCTCCAGTCCGGCCTCCCGGGATGATGTTTCATCCTATGTGACCACTGCAGCCAATCACAGGCCAATCACAGCCTGCAGTGGTCATATGGACTGCCGCGTCATCCAGGGAGGTCGGACTGGATGTTAAAAGAGGGACGCGTCACCAAGACAACGGTACGTATGAACTTCTTTTACTTTAAATCACTGCGGAAACTCTGCCCGAAAGGGCTGCCCCTTCTCTCTTTACAGCACTGATAGAGAGAAGGGGCTGCTGATTAGTGCAGAGAAAATGGGTCCGTAAATACGGGTGGAATACTGGTGACACCGGACCCGTATTTTCGGGCACTGGTTCGTAAATACTGGTGGAATACGGGTCGAATACGTGTGACAAAGGACCCGTATTTACGCCAGCATTTACGGGAGGAAAAAAGTACGTTCGTGTGCATGAGGCCTTGAACGAAGGATGGGAATTGTAACTCTATGTGCGCTTCACTGGCTTCAAGTAACAAAAATCTATTTATTCTAAGCTGTGACATAGGAAGTAGTGGAGGAACGTTGGAGTACTTATATTCATTCTATGCAAAAAAACAAAATATTATATAACGACTGATTGGTGGTTTTATTAAGAATTAATGTGAGCAAAACAAAAATCTGTTCTGTTTTTGCGTGAGAATGACGTACACAACATTGCCATTGATTGTCCGAGGTGGTTCCTGCTCAGAAATGTTGAAAAACTGCTGTTTCTAAATATGATGCCAGACTTTGCTCTCATGATCCAACTAACAATTTTAACACTAGATATATATATACATACACACACAGTACTGTGCAAACATTTTAGGCAGTTGTGAAAAAATGCTGCAAAGTAAGGATGCTTTCAGAAATAGAATTGATAATAGTTTTTTTTTTTATCAATTAACAAAATACAAAGTGAATGAACAGGAGAGAAATCGAAATCAAATCAATGTTTGGTGTGACAGCCAAGTCTGGCATCATATTTAGAAACAGCAGTTTTTCAACATTTCTGAGCAAGAACCACCTCAGGCAATCAATAGCACTGTTGTGTTCATCATTCTCCCTGAGCACACTAACTGTAATATATATATATATATATATATATATATATATATATATATATATATATATATATATATACACAGTGAAGGAAATAAGCATTTGATCCCTTGCTGATTTTGTAAGTTTGCCTACTGTCAAAGACATGAACAGTCTAGAATTTTTAGGCTAGGTTCATTTTACCAGTGAGAGATAGATTATATAAAAAAAAAAAAAAAAACAGAAAATCACATAGTCAAAATTATATATATATTTATTTGCATTGTGCACAGAGAAATAAGTATTTGATCCCTTTGGCAAACAAGACTTAATACTTGGTGGCAAAACGCTTGTTGGCAAGCACAGCAGTCAGACGTTTTTTGTAGTTGATGATGAGGTTTGCACACATGTTAGATGGAATTTTGGCCCACTCCTCTTTGCAGATCATCTGTAAATTATTAAGATTTCGAGGCTGTCTCTTGGCAACTCGGATCTTCAGCTCCCTCCATAAGTTTTCGATGGGATTAAGGTCTGGAGACTGGCTAGGCCACTCCATGACCTTAATGTGCTTCTTTTTGAGCCACTCCTTTGTTACCTTGGCTGTATGTTTCGGGTCATTGTCATGCTGGAAGACCCAGCCACAAGCCATTTTTCATGTCCTGGTTGAGGGAAGGAGGTTGTCACTCAGGATTTGACGGTACATGGCTCCATCCATTCTCCCATTGATGCGGTGAAGTAGTCCTGTGCCCTTAGCAGAGAAACACCCCCAAAACATAATGTTTCCACCTCCATGCTTGACAGTGGGGACGGTGTTCTTTGGGTCATAGGCAGTATTTCTCTTCCTCCAAACACGGCGAGTTGAGTTAATGCCAAAGAGCTCAATTTTAGTCTCATCTGACCACAGCACCTTCTCCCAATCACTCTCAGAATCATCCAGATGTTCATTTGCAAACTTCAGACGGGCCTGTACATGTGCCTTCTTGAGCAGGGGGACCTTGCGGGCACTGCAGGATTTTAATCAATTACGGCGTAATGTGTTACCAATGGTTTTCTTGGTGACTGTGGTCCCAGCTGCCTTGAGATCATTAACAAGTTCCCCCCGTGTAGTTTTCGGCTGAGCTCTCACCTTCCTCAGGATCAAGGATACCCCACGAGGTGAGATTTTGCATGGAGCCCCAGATCGATGATGTCGATTGACAGTCATTTTGTATGTCTTCCATTTTCTTACTATTGCACCAACAGTTGTCTCCTTCTCACCCAGCGTCTTACTTATGGTTTTGTAGCCCATTCCAGCCTTGTGCAGGTCTATGATCTTGTCCCTGACATCCTTAGAAAGCTCTTTGGTCTTGCCCATGTTGTAGAGGTTAGAGTCAGACTGATTAATTGAGTCTGTGGACAGGAGTCTTTTATACAGGTGACCATGTAAGACAGCTGTCTTTAATGCAGGCACCAAGTTGATTTGGAGCGTGTAACTAGTCTGGAGGAGGCTGAACTGTTAATGGTTGGTAGGGAATCAAATACTTATTTCTCTGTCTACAATGCAAATATATATATATAATTTTGACTATGTGATTTTCAGTTTTTTTTTTTTTATATAATCTATCTCTCACTGGTAAAATTAACCTAGCCTAAAAATTCTAGACTGTTCATGACTTTGACAGTGGATAAACTTACAAAATCAGCAAGGGATCAAATATTTATTTCCTTCACTGTATATATAAATAAATAAATAAATAAATATATATATATATATATATATATATATATATATATATATATATATATAAAACAAGTATAGAGACTACGGATGTAGCCATTTTTATCTTGACTGTTTAACTTGCTGCAGCGTCATATCACACAACAAAAGCCATTCAATAGTCATTGAAAAAATCAAGCTAAAGGTTCTTGCCACTGTGTATTTAATGCATTAAAAGTCAAGATAAAGACGGCTACATCTGTATATACCAGCTCTTTGCCAGTGGTAATAACTTCAAATGTAATTCATTTTCTACAAGAAAAAAATCAGAACAGCCCCAGACAGGGTAATTTTATAGGGGCATAGCTAGGGGGGGGCAGGCGGGACATGTACCCCGGGCGCAACTTAGAGGGGGACACCAATGATCAGTGTCGGCGGCCTGCCTTCTAGGTGAGCTTCTGGCCTCAGGCGCAGGGCACAGCAGCTATGAACTGCCACCCGACTGTAACAGCAGCTTTAGTCTCTGCTGCTAGCAAATCTCCCCCGCCAGCCCCCCTCCCTACTCTTTACACCTCTCCTCGGGTTGTTTCTGTTATCATTCGGGACTTGAGCGAGGGGGAGGGGAGACTGTCTGCGGCACTGTGTCTGGCTATCAAGCTGCAGAACTCCCTTCACAATTATCCTACATAAAAGATAAGTGCATGTGTGTTTACAATGTGTACTTTATATGTGTATAATGTGTGAATGTAATGTGCATATTTGTGATGTGTACATGTGTGTGTGTATATATAGTGTATGTGATGTGTACATATGTATACATAGTGTGTGATGTGGTCATGTGTGTATATATAGTGTGTGATGTGTTCATGTGTGCATATATAGTATGTGATGTGTTCATGTGTGTGTATATATAGTGTATGTGATGTGTACATGTGTATATATAGTGTGTGATGTGTTCATGTGTGTATATATAGTGTGTGTAATGTGTACATGTGTATATATAGTGTGTGATGTGTTCATGTGTATATATAGTGTATGTGATGTGTACATATGTGTATATATAGTGTGTGATGTGTTCATGTGTGTATATATAGTGTGTGATGTGTTCATGTGTGTGTATATATAGTGTATGTGATGTGTACATGTGTATATATAGTGTGTGATGTGTTCATGTGTGTATATATAGTGTGTGATGTGTTCATGTGTGTATATATAGTGTGTGATGTGTTCATGTGTGTATATTAAGTGTGTGATGTGTTCATGTGTGTATATATAGTGTGTGATGTGTTCATGTGTGTATATATAGTGTGTGATGTGTTCATGTGTGTGTATATATAGTGTGTGATGTGTACATGTTCATGTGTGCCTATGACTTTCAACGGAATTGCTGCAGACATTTTCTGCAGCAATTCTGTCGAGTGTGTGGACAAACCCTAAATCCGCAATATAAGGGCTTCTCCACACGTATTGGAATTGCTACAGAAAAATTCTGCAGCAACTAGCAGAAATTCTGCTGTGGAAAAACGGCACCATTTCTTGCGTTTTTTGCTGCATACATTTTTTTTTTCACAATGACTGATGGTGACATCTCTGAAAAATGCAGCAATTCAGTCCACTTTCCGCAGCAAGAATTGACATGCTGCAGTACGAAAAAATACATACCGCAGGTCAATTTCTGGTTAGAAATTTTATGCAGCCTGTGGATGGAATTTGATAAGTATCACCCACTTTGCTGCTACTGAATTTTGATGCATATTTAAATACGCAGCAATTCTGTTACTTGTGGACAAGCCCAAATGCAGTAGCAACAGAGTGAGTGAGATTTGAACAAATCTCACCCACACGATGAGCGGGAAAAAGGCTCAGTAATTGACCTGCGGTCCGTTTTTTTAATCTGCAGCATGTTAATTGTATTTGCGTAAATGCTGCTTATTTGTTTCAGGTTTTCCCCATTTAATTGAATAGGGAAGTAAAACTCGCAACAAATAGCAGATGTGTTTTTTGCGGGGAAATGCAACGATTCCGCTGCAAAGAACGCAACTCAGGGAAAATTTTAATCTTATACTTACCTAGAATTATGTTTATTTTTCCGGGCTGGCCTCCTGGGATGACGTTTCATCCCATGTGACCGCTGCAGTCAATAGCAGGCTGCAGCGGTCACATGGGATGAAACATCATCCCAGGGCTGCAGGATGTAGGAGGGAAGCATCGCCATGGTAAGTATCCTTTTTTTTCTGCTCAGTTTTCCGCAGTGGCCATTCCTGGCTGAAAAACTGCACCAAAGGGCAGTGCTTTTACGCAGCGTATCCGTCCTGTGTGAACATATGTCTAAATGTCAACATTTAGATTGTGAGCCCCAATGGGGACAGTAAAAAAGAGGACCTCTGTACAGCGCTGCGTAATATGTTTGCGCTATATAAGTAACTGAAATAAATAAATAAACAAACATACCCGTACAGTATATACATATAGTAGCTGCTGTCTTACAACGATACAGCTGCAAACCACGTCAACATGCTGCACTCCCACGAGTCAGCGCAGTTTTCAAATGATTGTTAATGTCCATGTAGTTTTTTTGAGACATTAAGGCCTTATTTACACGAGCGTCGATGAAAATCACGCGTGTCGCACGGACCTATGTAAGGCAATGGGGACATTCAGACACTCCTATACTTGAGTGTTTTTTGCGCATCAGGCACCCATTAAAGTCAATGGGTGCGTGAAAATCACGCGCAGCACACGGACGCACTTCGGGTGCTGCGTGTTATTCGCTCAACAGTAGATCAAGAAATGAAGGGAAAAATAAAACCACCTCCTTCATTTATTTTTCTAAACCTCAAAACCGCGTGTCATAAGGATGGCGAAAATCACGCTGCCACGCACCAAACACTAATGACACACAGAACTGCAACGCGCAAAAAACAAAGTGTTCCTTGCGTGCGCAAAACGCACATATTTGTGTAAATAAGGCCTAACAATCACTTAAAAACTGCATAGACTTTTGGTAAAACTGCATGTGCTGCGCGTTGTACTGGACAATGGTTGTTACGATCTGATTGTTTGCAGTAAATGTTATGTACACCTTTGAAAGGGATTTTTTTAAAATGTCAGTCAGTGGGTTTTGTACAACATTATAATTAGTTTTTATTAAAAACCCTTTTTACTTTTTGAGATACAGCTGCTCTGTATCCTGTATACAGAGCAGCTGTTTCTTACGCTGAATCCTGAACTTGTCAGGTCTGTGGGACTGATGGGTTCAGTGTCAGTGGGTCCTGTGTGTCTTCATCACATCACAAGTTAGATGTGATAGATTACAGGTGGATACAGTCGACTACTCTATTGATACCGCCAATAAAATGGAAAACTTGTGAAACGGAGATAAATAGAAACCCTTAGCAATGGAAGCGTTACCATTGAAATTGTAACGGAAAGCTATGGTTTCCGTTTGGCTTCCATTCGTGGGTTCCCCTGACGGAAAGGTCTGACGGAACCCATGAACGGAACCACGACGCAGGAGAGAACGAAGCCTAATTATTACTGTATGATCGTTACAGATGGTGGAAGGTACTATTTTTTTGGGTATGAGCAACTCCCAGTATATGATTACGATTATTCAGGTCATACTGAAAGATGCTAACCTAACTTTGCAAATGATCTCTGTACTGAAATGTATTTGTACTGAGCTTTGTTCTGATGTTGTATTCATGTACTGAGCTTGGCTCTGGTGCTGTATATATATATATATATATATATATATATATATATATATAATGAGCTTTGTTCTGGCACTGCATATATGTAATGAGCTTGGTTTTGGTGTTGTATATATGTGCTGAGCTTTGTTTTGGCGCTGTATATGTATACTGAGCTCGGTTCTGGTGCTGTATATATGTAATGAGCTGGTGTTGTGTATAGAACTATATTGCTTGTAAAATGTCCAAATATTTTTACGCTCGAGTTACATAAAAAAAATGTGGGAAAGAACTGACACGTCATTGATTGGTAGAGAAAACAAACAAGGCGAGAGGGAAGGAGCTGTCGGGAAAGAAGTTGGGGGGGGGCGCCAAACTGAATCTTTGGCCCGGGTGCTGGAGAACCTAGCTACGCCTCTGCATTTTAGGTGCTCTTTGCAAACTGAATAATGACTAGGCAGAACAGGAAAAAATGGCTTATGTCTATGGGCTTTATTGTTGAAATAGACTTTATAAAGGGGAGAGACAGAAGAACATGAAAGTGAATTGTTGACCAAACCCAACCTACTTTTCCATTCTTGTTTTGGACGTTTTATAAAACAACCCAATTCATTATGCTCATATGAGCTGAACAGAAAAGAAGAGGATGACCAGCAATAGGATGGATGGATGAATACTGTCACGGAAATCACATGACATGCCACTGAGAATTCTCAAGACTTAAATACTCAAGATACTCTGAAGAAACACTATTCATATGGTCACTAGAAATCAAAAACAATTTGCTGAATCTAATAATAGGCTTGTACGACACTGATTATAATAATACGCCTTTCATGTAAAACCGCATTCCTGTACAAAATAGATAGATAGATAGATAGATAGATAGTAATAATAAATATAAATATTAAGTGTTTTGCAAGGGCACTGTGGTTGATTTGGACTTCTAAAGTGTGAATTATTATTAGAAACGTGTTCATATAAAACTGTGAGTAACTAATTATATATATATATATATATATATATATATATATATATATATATATATATATATATAAGCTAGTAAAGTAAAAGCAGCACCGTTCTTCCAGTGTGGGGTGCAAGTCCCTGTTCAGACACACGACCAGTGTCACAAATCCACAGACAAATCCAATACACAGGTCAGCACACCAAGGTAAAGTGTAAAATAAGGATCCTTTATTCACCACAAGCGCAACGTTTCAGCCCTGCTCAATGGGGCCTTTCTCTTCTCGCTTGAGAAAGGCCCCATTGAGCAGGGCTGAAACGTTGCGCTTGTGGTGAATAAAGGATCCTTATTTTACACTTTACCTTGGTGTGCTGACCTGTGTATTGGATTTGTCTATATATATATATATATATATATATATATATATATATATAAATGAACTAAATGCATCACTTTATATATTTTTATTAAATTTTTTGTTAATTTTTACTTGGCACTTTTGATATTTATAAGGGGATGCATTTGATAATATGAGACACATACTGAATTTATGTTATCACTATTTTTTTACTAAATTAATATAATCATGTAATTGCATGTCATACTGTTTTTAAAACATGTTTGGCACATTGTTGAAATTGCTTGAGAAAGGCCCTTGATGGGGCTGAAACGTTGCATTTACATATGGGTGAATCATTTTATTTTTTTTCACTTGAACAAACAATGTGGAGTTCTGCCTATCTTTTGGATATCTAACTGTGGGTCTGGAAGTAAAGGTCCTGAGGCTTACACACACACACTGCTCTAGATAGATAGATAGATAGATAGATAGATAGATAGATAGATAGATAGATAGATAGATAGATAGATAGATAGATAGATAGATAGATAGATAGATAGATAGATAGATAGATAGATAGATAGATAGATAGATAGATAGATAGATAGATAGATAGATTAGATAGATAGATAGATAGATAGATAGATAGATAGATAGATAGATAGATAGATAGATAGATAGATAGATAGATAGATAGATAGATAGATAGATAGATAGATAGATAGATAGATAGATGATAGATAGATAGATAGATAGATAGATAGATAGATAGATAGATAGATAGATAGATAGATAGATAGATAGATAGATAGATAGATAGATAGATAGATACATGGGGAAGGAATAAAATTCTACCTCTATACAGGGTTCTTTAAAAAGATATCACCCCTGTAGTGTACTCTATGAAAATACTGTATTGCATTATTTAATTATTTAATTTTTATTTTATATGGGATGAAGGATGTTTTTTTCCCTTGTCCAATATGGCCATGGCTTCAATGAGGTCCTTCTTGCAGATCTGATCAAAGGGATTGATTACTGCAACACAGCATGTTTGCAGTACCGATATTTAGACGCCGAAATGTGGCTTCGATACACAGGGCAAAGTGACTGTCGGGAGACTTCCGGATAGTAAGGTATTGAATAGATTAACTAAAAACATGTGTTTACATAAAAGCCTGATAAACTAATTATGACTGAAATAGGAATGAGATGTATCACTGTATGTACTGTATATCTTTGTAATATTTATTCTTACACACTAAGCAATTTTTTTCCCCTTAGGGTGATATACTTGAATTGGGGATACACAAATCATAATATATATATTTATGACTTTATCACTTTAATGAACATAATTATGTTATTACATGTTATACAATACTTTAACCCTGTGTTACTCATTTTTGATATTGCTTGAGAAAGGCCTGTGCTGGGGCTGAAATGTCACACTTTTTTGATGGGTGAACAAAACACTTTTCTTCACTTGAGAACTATGGTGTGGAGTGCTGCCTATTTTTGGATATTTGAATTGTGGGGCCGGCAGTCGGGGCCCTGAGGCTTGCACACACAAGGATCATGTGGTGCTGCTCTTCTTTATATTTTCTAGATAGATAGATAGATAGATAGATAGATAGATAGATAGATAGATAGATAGATAGATAGATAGATAGATAGATAGATAGATAGATAGATAGATAGATAGATAGATAGATAGATAGATAGATAGATAGATAGGATAGTATCACTTATTATCCAGATAACTTTTCCTTTGTGCATTTCATTTAGTCCACAGATGCCTCGACATACAACTTTCTCTCCAATAGAAAATCTCTGACCATCAGCCATGCAATACAGTTTCATCCAAGTATCAGACACCAGTTAATTTCTTGTTTACAAGAACGTCTTTTAGATCGATAAGAAGCTGATGAACCTTTGCCAGAGAAATCCCAACGGCTTCAGCAGGCTTAGACATAAACACTGGCTTGGGCAACTATATCTATACAAGTCTTATATCCCTGTAGATAGAAATGTAAGAAAGAAAAGCCATTTCTAACCATTTTACTGAAAACTGTACACTGAAAGTGATATAGATCTATTATTCCTGATATGACTTATAAGCGCCTTCAGTAAAATAAAAGACATCATTAATAGAAAAACATATATGCTAAAAGTCATTACAGTTATAGTTTAGGGAGAGTCACATTTAGCGTTTAGCCACATACACAGATCCTTGTACTGCAGCATTTCCCTTTATAGGAGACACATATAAAGGAGACTCCGCCATGGGGTGGCGGTGTATTTAAACTAGGGCTGAGGAGGGAGGTTAATGTAGAAAATAAAGGGATAGTTAGGTTAGAGAGGAGTCAGACTATATTGGTGGGGGGAGAAATAGACTGTAGGGAGAGGAGTAGACAACAGTATAAGGAGATCATTTTGTTGCAAAACAGCAATGAAAACAAAAATGCCCAAATAATGTCAAATAATCACATTTCTGATACTGAAAGTGAAAAATTGAAAGGCAAGTTAAAGTGTATGTTCACAAATGCCAGAAGTCTAGCAAGCAAAATGGGGGAGCTGGAGGCCTTGATACTGGAGGAACATATAGATATAGTTGGTGTTCCTGAAACATGGCTAGACTCTTCACATGACTGGAATGTAAATCTAAAGGGTTTTACACAATTTCAGAAAGACAGGGCGAATAGGAAAGGCGGTGGTGTATGTCTGTATGTGAGAAGTAATATGAAGGTGGTGGTGTATGTCTGTATGTGAGAAGTGATATGAAGGCGAGCGTGAAAGAGACAATAGTGGGTAAAGATTGTGAGGAGATTGAAACAAGGAGATGGAAACAGATGGAGCGGGCTGCACAGGCGGGTGCTGTTGTAATAATGCTAGATTTTAATTACCGGGATATTAATTGGTGTCATGCTTCAGCTTCAACAGCAAACGGGAGAAATTTCCTCAACCTGTTGCAGGAAAATTTTATGGGCCAGTTTGTGGAAGACCCAACTAGAGGTGAAGCTCTGGATCTGGTCATTTCTAATAATGCAGAGCTTGTTGGGAATGTCAATGTTCGTGAAAACCTCAGTAACAGTGATCACAATATAGTTACATTTTACGTATACTTTAAAAAACAAACACAGGCTGGGAGGATAAAAAATACTTAATTTTAAGAAGGCCAATATCCCCAGGATGAGGGCTGCAAATCAGGATATAGACTAGGAAGAACTACTGTCAAATAATGGTACAAATGATAAATGGGAGATTTTAAAATCTACTTTGGGTAATTATAGTGCAAAATTTATTCCTATAGGTAACAAGTATAAACAACTAAAATTAAACCCCACATGGCTTACACCTTCTGTAAAAAGGACAATATATGACAAAAAAAGGGCATATGAAAAATAAAAATCTGAGGGTACACCTGTAGCCTTTATAAATTATAAAGAGCTTAATAAAATTTGTAAAAAGGAAATAAAATCAGCAAAAATACTAAATGAAAGGCAGGTGACCAAGGATAGTAAAACAAATCTCAAAAAATTCTTCCAGTATGTAAATGCAAAAAATCCAAGTTCTAAACATGTAGGACCCCTAGATAGTGCTAATGGGGAGTTGGTACAGGGGGATCAAGAGAAGGCAGAGTTACTAAATGGGTTCTTTGGCTCTGTATATACAACAGAAGAAAGAGCAGCTGATGTAGCTGGTGCCAGTGCTGTTAATATATCAGTTGATATACTGAATTGGCTGAATGTAGATATGGTGCAAGCTAAGTTAAATAAAATAAATGTACAGATGGGTTACACCCTAGAGTTCTTAAAGAGCTTAGTTCAGTTATTTCTGTCCCCCTCTTCATAATATTTAGAGATTCTCTAGTGACTGGTATAGTGCCAAGGGACTGGCGCAGGGTAAATGTGGTTCCTATTTTCAAAAAGGGCTCTAGGTCTTCCCCGGGTAATTATAGACCAGTAAGCTTAAAAAATGTTTGAGGGGCTATTGAGGAACTATATACAGAATTATGTGACAATAAATAGTATTAGAATTGACAGCCAGCACGGTTTTACTAAGGACAGATGTTGTCAAACCAACCTGATATGTTTTTATGAAGAGGTGAGCAGAAGCCTAGACAGAGGGGCCGCTGTGGATATAGTGTTTTTGGACTTTGAAAGAGCTTTTGACACTGGCCCTCATAGACGTCTAATGGATAAATTAGTTTATAATTGGATTGAGAATTGGCTCAAGGACCGTATCCAGAGAGTTGTGGTCAATGATTCCTACTCTGAATGTTCCTCGGTTATAACTGGTGTACCCCAGGATTCCGTGCTGGGACCACTATTATTAAACTTATTTATTAATGATATAGAGGATGGGATTAACAGCACTATTTCTATTTTTGCAGATGAAACCAAGCGATGTAGTATTTTTCAGTCTATGGAAGAACTTTGTAAAATGCAAGCTGATTTGAACACAATAAGTGTTTGGGCATCCACTTGGCAAATTAAGTTTAATGTAGATAAATGTTAAGTTATGCATCTGGGTACCAACAACCTGCATGCATCATATGTCCTAGGGGGAGCTACACTGGGGTATTCACTTGTTGAGAAGAATCTGGGTGTACTTGTAGATCATAAACTAAATAACAGCATGCAATGTCAATCAGCTGCTTCAAAGGCCAGCAAGATATTGTCGGGTATTAAAAGAGGCAGGGACTCGTGGGACAGGGATGTAATATTACCACTTTACAAAGTTCAGTTCTGGGCTCCAGTTCATAGAACGGATGCCTTGGAGTTGGAAAAAATACAAAGAAGAGCAACAAAGCTAATAAGGGGCATGGAGAATATAAGTTATGAGGAAAGATTAAAATAATTAATCCTATTTAGCCTTGAAAAGAGACGACTAAAGGGGGACATGATTAACTTATATAAATATATAAATGACACATACAAAAAATATGGTGAAATCCTGTTCCATGTAAAACCCCCTCAAAAAACAAGGGGGCACTCCCTCCGTCTGGAGAAAAAAAGGTTCAATCTGCAGAGGCGCCAAGCCTTCTTTACTGTGAGAACTGTGAATCTATGGAATAGTCTACCCAGTGGCGTAGCTATAGGGGTCGCAGCGGTCGCAGCCGCGACCGGGCCCCTTAGCCTGGGGGGCCCACGGGCCCCCCGTTGCCACACAGCACTAACTGTACAATTGATTTTTTAATACTTTACTGGCCGGGCTGAGTGCTCCTCACGTGATGTCACAGTCACATGGTACACTCAGTGTACCATGTGACATCACGTGAGGTTAGTTCCGGCCATTCATGAAGAGAACGCAACAAAGTGCGGACCATGAGAGAGAGCCTGGATGCCCTGGAAGTTGGGGCCAATCATCCGACTCCTCAGGAATCAAGACCTGGTGAGTTGCAGAAGGAGTCCGTGATGTGATGTGATGTGATGTATTGTATTGAGAGGAGAGCACAATTCATTACAAACTGTGGGTCTCGACTCCCTGGGGGGTCGTGTGAAGACCTCCGGGGGGGGGTCGCCACCCAGCCACCGAGGTTCCTGTTCCAACTGTATCTGCTTCATCAGGATTCAGATACAGTTGAATTCAGGGCTGGAGCAAGTAGCTGACGGCTCCTTGCTCCATCATTCACTGTGCTGTGAGCCATGAGCGGCTCAGAGTAGGCAGGCGCGATGTAGTGACATCATTTTGCCTGCCTGCACCGAGTCACTCACAGCACAGACTGGAGAAGAAAGATCTCCTCCACCCGTCGGCGGAACGGGGAAATGTAAGTATTTTTCTATTTGGCACATATGGGGCATAATATTGGGTATGGGAGGGGGGCTGTCTTATATGGTGGCAGCTATGGGGGTGTATTATACTAGAGGGTCAGCTATAGGGGTGCATTATACTGTGGTGGCAGCTATGGGGGTGCATTATACTCTGGGGGCAGCTATGGGGGTGCATTATACTGTGGGGGCAGCTATATGGGTGCATTATACTGTGTGGGGCAGCTATTGGGGAGTATTATACAGTGGGGCAGTTCTGGGGGTGCATTATACAGTGGGGGCAGCTATGGGGGGCATTATACTGTGTGGGGGCAGCTATGGGGGGCATTATACTGTGTGGGGTATTATACTGTGGGGGCTTCTATGGGTTGCATTATACTGTGGGAACTGCTATGGGGGCATTATACTGTATGGGGCTATTATGGGGGGCATTATACTGTGTTGGGCAGCTATGAGAGGCATTATACTATATGGAGCTGCTATGAGGTCATTATACTTTATGGGGGCATTATACTGTATGGGGTCTGCTATGGGGGGCATTATACCATATGCGGTCTGCTATGCGGGCATTATGTATGGGGCAGCTACGGGTAGCATTGTACTGTATGGGGGCATTATACAGTGGGGGCTGTTGGGCAAGGCGGCTGGGCATAGGCGCTGCAGGGTTCTTGTGGTGTTTGGGAGGGGTAGGGGGGCCCAAGCTGAATTCTTGCACCAGGGCCCATGAGCCTTTAGCTACGCCCCTGAGTCTACCGCAGGAGCTGGTCACAGTAGCTACAGTAGATGGCTTTAAAAAAGGCTTAGATAATTTCCTAGAACAAAAAAATGTTAGCTCCTATGTGTAGAAATTTTTCCCTTTCTCATTCCTTGGTTGAACTTGATGAACATGTGTCTTTTTTCAACAATACTAACTGTGTAACTATGTAACATAAAGAATTGTTCACCATAATCTTGACATTAATTCTAGGGGTACAGATCACTCAAAGCTATTGTGAAATTTAAAGGGGTTGTCTCACCAAGAACAACCTCTTTCATAAGGGAGTCGGCTACCGACACCCCTGGCAAACAGCTGATTTTCCACTAGAACTGCAGGAGAAAGGGAGTGTTACATAACAGCTATTCAGAGTGACTCTCCATTTGGGCTTATAGGGGGGG
The DNA here is from genome assembly GCF_050947455.1 of Rhinoderma darwinii. Taxonomy (NCBI): domain Eukaryota; kingdom Metazoa; phylum Chordata; class Amphibia; order Anura; family Rhinodermatidae; genus Rhinoderma; species Rhinoderma darwinii. The sequence continues at coordinate 355,407,859 of NC_134690.1, read as the reverse complement.
GTCCACTCTATCATGTTTATATGCTCTAATAGGGAAAATGGACAGGGGTTATCTTCATGAGACAGCCCCTTTAAGCTCACCATACACATATGTGTAGCGTCCATGGCCACGGGCCGTCGGGTTCACTCATCTCCCGACGCCCACAGCCATGGATATGTGAGCGCTCCTTCCTAGTAGATGCCAGCGCTCACTTCCGCTCCGGTACGCTGTGTCCCGTAGGGTGAGCGCGCACGCTCGTTACCGCTATTAAAGGGCTAGCGCGCACATGGAAACAATCATCATCATCAATCCACATGATTTCTTGGCCCCAGCCCTTTTGATCCTTGCCTGAGCGTTGTTATTTTATCCCAAGTCTGTTTTGCAAATGGTCCCTTAGTGTTTCCCGTTCCAGTTGTTACCCGTGTCCGGTTACCTGTTCCTGTATCCCTACGCCCGAGGTGCCGATGCAGGTGGATCGCCTAAAATTGTCTATACAAGAGAAACAGCGCAGCCGCACCTCTGGTCTCTGTCTGTATTGCGGCCTCGCTGGCCATGTCGTGCGTCTGTGTCCACAGAAACCAAAAAACCGCAATGCCTAGGTTTGGTTGGAGAGACAACCCTGGGCGCTACTGCATTTAATCGTGAACTCTCTTCCAAACTGTTTATTGCCGTGACCATCGTCGCTGGCGAGAGGCTCCATCCGGTTTCTGCCTAACTGGTCTCTGGCTCTGCAGCTAATTTCATTTGTCAAGACCTTGTGGATCTTCTCCAGTTGCCCACTGTCCGCCTGGAAAGGCCGTTGATCATTGCCTCGGTAGATGGACTGCCTTTGCCTGATCCAGTTTTTTCTGTTACCAAGCCATTGAGACTTCAAGTGGGAGCTCTTCACACTGAGCTCATCTCCCTGTTTGTTCTGCCCAAGGCCATCAACCCCGTGCTGCTGGGTTTGCCTTGGCTCCGTTTGCACGCCCCAGTCCTGGATTGGAACTCCGGAGAGGTTCTCCAGTGGGGTCCCAAGTGTCTCGACCGCTGTCTGGGTCATATCCATAACTGCAGCCTTCTCCGCATCAGTCATTGGCAGGGTTGCCTCCATGTTTCTCTCAGTTCGCTGATGTCTTCGACAAGAAGGAAGCAGAGACCTTGCCGCCTCATCGTGCCTATGATTGTCCGATCTACTTGGTTCCTGATTCATCCCCTCCTCACGGTAGAGTATACCCTCTCTCCCTACCAGAGACTCAGTCTATGTCGACATATAAAAAGGAGAATCTGGAATCATAAATCCTCATCCCCAGCCGGAGCCGGATTCTCCTTTGTCAAGAAGAAGGATGCATCCCTCCGTCCCTGCATTGACTACCGAGGCCTCAATCGGATCACGGTGAAGAACAGGTACCCTTTGCCTTTAATTTTGGAACTGTTCGATCGCATACGGGGGGGGGGGCAAACATTTTTTCTAAACTGGACTTGTGGGGGGCCTACAACCTGATTCAGATTTGTCTGGGTCACGAGTGGAAGACCGCATTTAATACTCGTGACCGGCACTATGAATACTTACTGATGCCCTGTTTCAAGAATTTGTCAATTAAATTTTTCGTGATCTCCTCTATATCTGTGTTGTGGTGTATCTCGATGACATTTTGATTTTTTCCCCCAAATCCAGTAACTCATCAGACTCATGTCTGCCAGGTGTTGCTTCGTTTAAGGGAGAATAATCTTTACGCCAAGCTGGAGAAGTGCATGTTTGAAAAAACATCTCTTCCCTTCCTGGGCTACATCATCTCCGATCAGTGCCTCAAAATGGACCCTGAGAAGGTAAAGGCTGTCCTGGAGTGGCCACGCCCCCACGGCTTAAGGGTCATACAACGCTACCTGGGATTCGCCAACTTCTACCGGCTGTTCATCCCCAACTTCTCGTTATTGACATCCCCCATCTCTTCCCTCACAAAGAAGGGTATGAATGCCAAAATGTGGACTCCGGAGGCTGAAGCCGCATTTGAGACCCTGAAAAAAGCCTTCACGTCAGCCTCTATACATCACCACCCTGATGTGTCCCTACAGTTTTCTGTACGCTTCCTCTGTTGGTGCAGGTGCACTGTTGTTCCAGAGAGGTTCTAAAGGCAAGACTGTGGTATGTGGCTACTATTCCAAACTGTTTTCTTCCCAAGAGCGCAACTGCTCGATTGGGGATCGGGAGTTACTGGCCATCAAGCTGGCCCTGCAGGAGTGGAGACACCTTCTGGAAGGCGCAGTCCACCCTATACTAGTATTCACGGATCACAAGAATCTGACCTATTTACAGACGGTTCAACGGTTGAATCCTCGTCAAGCCAGGTGGTCGTTATTCTTTGCTCGGTTCCGGTTCGAACTCCACTACCGACATGCCGACAAGAATGTGAGGATTGATGCCTTGTCTAGGTCATTCGATACAGAGGACACTGTGGAGTCTCCACAGAATATTATTGATCCTTCCTGCATCTTCTCTGTGAACCCTCTGCAGGTTAGAGGCATTCCTCCAGGAAGAACTTTTGTACGTCTGGCAGACAGAGGAAGAAATCCTTCCCTGGGGTCACAGCTCTAAGCTGGCAGGTCACGAGGGGAATCGTAAGGCCCAAGACCTAATCGCCCGTCAGTTCTGGTGGCCCACGCTGCCCAAAGACGTCAGGGACTTCGTCTCCTCATGCACGGTATGCGTAGATAATAAAGGTGCCCACTCCAGACCAGCTGGTCTTCTCCAACCACTGCCTGTGCCCGATGCCCCCTGGCAGCATGTTGCAATGGACTTTGTCACGGATCTCCCTGTCTCTGTGGGTTGCAGTGTGATCTGGGTGGTGGTGGATCGATTCTCTAAAATGGCTCATTTTGTTCGCCTGACTGGCCTGCCTTCTGCTGCTCGACTGGCTGACCTCTTCAAACAACACATCTTCTGTCTGCACGGCTTGCCCCTGCATATTGTTTCGGATCGAGGGGTCCAGTTCACTTAGAAGTTTTGGAGAGCATTCTGCGGTCTCCTTGGTGTAAAGTGGGACTTCTCTTGGGGCTATCATCCCCAGTCCAATGGGCAAGTCGAGGGGATTAACCAAATTATGGAGAACTATCTGCGGCATGATGACAACCAGGTGACATGATGACTGGGTGCAGCTGCTCCCATGGGCAGAATTCTCCTATAATAACCATACTAGTGAGTCCACCACCTCCAGCCCGTTCTTCATAGTCTACGGCCAACATCCTCGAATACCTCTTCCCGTCTCTACTATGTCCCAGGTGCCTGCAGCTGACTCGACCTTCAGGGACTTTCTGCAAATATGGCAACAGACCGGATCTTCTATTCTGCTGGCGGTGGATCGCATGAAGAAAAAAACAGATACTAGAAGACGGGATCCTCCTCAGTTTCTTCCAGGTACGAGAGGCTGGTTGTCCTCAATGAATATCCGGCTGAGTGTGCCGTCCTGCAAATTTGCTCCCAGGTTCCTCGGACCCTTCAAGATCCTGCTACAAATTAACCCGGTGTCGTTCAAGCTGCGGCTGCCTCCTACACTCAAGATCCCTAACTCCTTCCATGTCTCCTTGCTGAAGCCCGTGGTCATGTACCCGCTACTCTAGGACTCCTAGTTCCGCAGTGGCTCCTGGTGGTTCGTCAGGGACTTTCGAGGTAAGGGAGATTCTAGCCACCAAGAAGATGGGAGGAAGGACGTTTTATTTGGTGGATTGGAGGGGATTCGGCCCAGAAGAGAGGTCTTGGGAGCCAGAGGAGAACATCGATGCCCCTGTCTTCATAAGGAAGTTTCTCTCCCGTTCTGGTCCCAAGAAGAGGGGGCATAAGAGGGGGGATACTGTAACATCTATGGCCGCGGTTTGTCGTTCTAACTTACCCCTTGATGACCGCGGCCATGGACGTCCTGCTGCTGTGCTGTGCCGTTTCCCTGTGAAGCGCCGGAACTCACTTCCGGGTATCGAGCCTGTCTCCCGGAGGGTGCGCGCGCGTGCTCGTGCCCGCTCTTAAAGCGGGAACTCCTGGACTATAAGAGGGTCACTGCCCTTCTTATCCTCGCCTGAGCGTTGTTGTTGTTGTTTCTCTTAGTCTGTCTTGCAAATGGTCTCCTAAGTGTCTTCCAGCTTCCCAGTGTTTCCCGTTCCTGTATCCTGGTTCCTGTTTCCCGTGCTTTCTGTACCATCCTGGTCTACTGCCTTGCTGAGCTGTTGTCGTGTTGTGCTGCATCTCCACGACTGTTCTACTACTCCATGCCTGACGTCTACCTGCTGCCTGGTCCCAGCCGAGCCTGCCTTGCTACTGTCTACAGTGCCTCAGGTACCCATTTCTGGACTATAGACTCTGTACCATACCTGTTTGGCCAGCTGCCATCCTGCTACGCGGTATGGCCCAGTGGGTCCACACCCTGCCCCATGACACCCAAACACTTTGTGTGTCCAAATCAGCTTGCAATTTCCGAACAGATTGTAAATCCCTGTCAGATTTTTTAGAGGTAAAAAAAATGGCATGTGAACATGGCTTTACAGACCTTATACTTATCTAAGCTGAAAGTTTTCAAGGATGTATCAAGTCTATGTAATCATTTGTTAGTAAGGCCCTTTTATACTGGCCAATTATTGGGCAAACAAGCATTCACAGAACGCTCGTTCCCAATAATTGCCCTGAGGCAACGATCAGCCGATGAACAAGCAAACGCTCATTCATCAGCTGATCGTATAGTTTTAAATGCTGAAAATATTATCGTTGTCGGCAGCACATCTCCCTGTGTAAACAGGCAGATGCACTGCCAACATGATAATAATGTATGGGGGATGAATGATCAGAGTAACGAGCTCTCGTCCCCATACATAGCTCCTTGTGAAAGGAGCAAACGAGCAACAATCAATGAGCTGACTCGTTGATTGGCGCTCGTTTACACAGCCCAGGTATTAAGTTTTATTTACATACACCACTTATATAAAATCTTGTGAAATAATATATGTGACAAACTACGACAAAGAACTAACTTCCTACATCACTCCACTTGTGTTTTTATTTGTGCATTTTTTTAATCATCATTATAAAGACAATCGGGATAGCAAACAAACTAGATCTATTATTCAAACATTGTGTAGGGCAGAATTTTAATTCATTGCTTTTATGTCCTAGAGACTCCTACACTGAATACAGACTTTCCTTAGGGAATACCTGCATCAAGAAGGTAGCAAGACTTCAGGGAATACTTCCTGGGAATAATATGTAAATAGCTGTTTGCAAGAGTGTACTATAAAGCAAAGTCGGTATGTCCCATGATAGTTTTCTAGTAACATAATTATACTGGCGTTTACGGGTAAAGGAAATAATTCAAAAGACGTGAATCAATCTTTTTATAGTGGTGGTGGAATTCCAAGTCGCATGGAGAAATATTAATATTTTTATCCATGGTATCAATAGCTGCTACACTGAGATTGGCATATGGTTATGATGTGTTATACTGAAAATATACACCATACTTTAGCCGCTCCGACTGTTGCAAGATTCGCTTGAAATCTCTTAATATCTCAGAACTTAAAGTGAACCTGTCAACTCTCCTGACATCTATGTTTTAGTATCCCCCATAAATTACCATTTCTGGTACATATTTTCTTAGTATTCAGGGTTTGCCATTCCAATACAAATTTATGAATAAATTGACAACTGGGTGTTACAAGATGGGGGGGGGGGTGTCCCTAAACAGTCTGAACTGTCCAATCAGTGCTCACAGTATCAGACTGTGTAGGGACATGCCCCCTTGACAAAGGGAATGGTATCACAAAGTTGTCAACTTATTCAGAAATTTCTATGAGGAATAACGAGGGAACGGCACAACACATAGTTATAAGAAAATATCTTCCAGTACTGTTATGAGGAATACAGGAATTTACTAAAACAGACATGTCAGGAAAGGTAACAGGTCCTCTTTAAAGTGTAACTAAATGTTCGACAAACTTCTGACATGTCATAGTGAAGTTTCGATTGGCGGGGGTCCGAGCACTGAGACCCCCACCAATCGCTAAAACGAAGCGGCAGAAGTGCTCGTGTGTGCGCTCAGCCGCTTCATTTCTGTTCGTCTTTTTCCGGAAATCAATGTATCGTAGTATAGGCTCAATAGAATCTCTATGAACCTATACTCCACTTTATCCGCTTTCCAGAAAAATGGGAACAGAAACAAAGCGGCTGAGCGCTCACTTGAGCGCTTCTGCCACTTCATTTTAGCAATTGGTGGGGGTCTTAGTGCTTGCACCCCCACCAATCAAAACTTCTGACATGTCACTATGACATATCAGAAATTTGTCAAACCTTTAGTTACCCTTTAAGGCATCTGCATATCTGGAGACAACTAGCCTAGGAATGTGGATTGCTCTGTTATGGGGGAACATTATGACTGTCACTGTTATCAAGTCACTGTGGCTTGCTCTTCTATGGAGCACTGTGGTCATTACTGTTGTCACTGTGGAAGCACTAGGGACATTTAAAAAGAGGCATGTAAAAAATCTGTGAGCTTCGTGCATTGCATGAATCTCATGTACCTGTTCCACCCATGGGAAAGGAAAAGGTTGTAAGATATGGTGTAAGATATATATATATAACATATATATATATATATATATATATATATATACACAGAGCCGTCAGCACCCGGCAAACCTGGGCAAGTGCTGGGGCCCACTGCCCTTCAGGGGGCCCACTCGGCCGTCGGGAGCGGACGCTGCCATCATGGCTCCTCCAGAAGTGGACTCCCCGGCCAGAGCGCTGCCGGCACTCTTGCCGGGGATACTGCTTCTAGAGGGAGCCCCTGTATAGGAGGCGGCGTAACTACAGCTGTAGCATCTGCTATGGGGCCCGCGGCATGAGGGAACCCATGCCATCCGCCGTCACGGGCCCCCCCATGCCCAGTGGCCCCAGTAGCAGCCACTATGGCTGCTACAGCGGTAGTGATTGCACATTCAATATAATCTGCATCCTTAGGACGCAGATACTATTAAACGCTATTAGCTCCCCACTCTGCCATTAATAAGACTACAGACTCCCAGGCAGAGTGCTAGTAGCACTCTGCCCGGGACTCTGGCTCTGGGGTTGCCCTTGACATCACTGCCCATATATGGACAGTGATGCCAGGAGGAGAGAAGGAGTCCCAGGCAGAGCACTAGTAGCGCTCTGCCCGGGACTTTGGTTCTGGGATTGCCCCTCACATCACTATCGATATATGGACAGTGTTATCAGGGGCTTCCCCAGAGACGGATTCCTGAAGCAAAGCCTTTACTAGCGCTCTGCTCGGGACTTCAGCTCTGCCCCGGACATCACTATCCATATATGGACAGTGATGTCAGGAGCAGAGCAGTGTCCAAGGCAAAGTTCTAGTAGCACTCTGCCCAGGACTATGGCTCTGGGATTGCCCCAGACATCACTGTACATACAGTGAAGGAAATAAGTATTTGATCCCTTGCTGATTTTGTAAGTTTGCCCACTGTCAAAGACATGAACAGTCTAGAATTTTTAGGCTAGGTTAATTTTACCAGTGAGAGATAGATTATATAAAAAAAAAAAAAAGAAAATCACATTGTCAAAATTATATATATTTATTTGCATTGTGCACAGAGAAATAAGTATTTGATCCCTTTGGCAAACAAGACTTAATACTTGGTGGCAAAACCCTTGTTGGCAAGCACAGCAGTCAGATGTTTTTTGTAGTTGATGATGAGGTTTGCACACATGTTAGATGGAATTTTGGCCCACTCCTCTTTGCAGATCATCTGTAAATCATTAAGATTTCGAGGCTGTCGCTTGGCAACTCGGATCTTCAGCTCCCTCCATAAGTTTTCGATGGGATTAAGATCTGGAGACTGGCTAGTCCACTCCATGACCTTAATGTGCTTCTTTTTGAGCCACTCCTTTGTTGCTTTGGCTGTATGTTTCGGGTCATTGTCGTGCTGGAAGACCCAGCCACGAGCCACTTTTAATGTCCTGGTGGAGGGAAGGAGGTTGTCACTCAGGATTTGACGGTACATGGCTCCATCCATTCTCCCATTGATGCGGTGAAGTAGTCCTGTGCCCTTAGCAGAGAAACACCCCAAAAACATAATGTTTCCACCTCCATGCTTGACAGTGGGGACGGTGTTCTTTGGGTCATAGGCAGCATTTCTCTTCCACGGCGAGTTGAGTTAATGCCAAAGAGCTAAATTTTAGTCTCATCTGACCACAGCACCTTCTCCCAATCACTCTCAGAATCATCCAGATGTTCATTTGCAAACGTCAGATCGGCCGGTACATGTGCCTTCTTGAGCAGGGGGACCTTGCGGGCACTTCAGGATTTTAATCCATTACGGCGTAATGTGTTACCAATGGTTTTCTTGGTGACTGTTGTCCCAGCTGCCTTGAGATCATTAACAAGTTCCCCCCGTGTAGTTTTCAGCTGAGCTCTCACCTTCCTCAGGATCAAGGATACCCCACGAGGTGAGATTTTGCATGGAGCCCCAGATCGATGTCGATTGACAGTCATTTTGTATGTCTTCCATTTTCTTACTATTGCACCAACAGTTGTCTCCTTCTCACCCAGCGTCTTACTTATGGTTTTGTAGCCCATTCCAGCCTTGTGCAGGTCTATGATCTTGTCCCTGACATCCTTAGAAAGCTCTTTGGTCTTGCCCATGTTGTAGAGGTTAGAGTCAGACTGATTAATTGAGTCTGTGGACAGGAGTCTTTTATACAGGTGACCATTTAAGACAGCTGTCTTTAATGCAGGCACCAAGTTGATTTGGAGCGTGTAACTGGTCTGGAGGAGGCTGAACTCTTAATGGTTGGTAGGGGATCAAATACTTATTTCTCTGTGCACAATGCAAATAAATATATATAATTTTGACTATGTGATTTTCTTTTTTTTTTTTATATAATCTATCTCTCACTGGTAAAATTAACCTAGCCTAAAAATTCTAGACTGTTCATGTCTTTGACAGTGGGCAGACTTACAAAATCAGGAAGGGATCAAATACTTATTTCCTTCACTATATATGGACAGGGACGTCAGGGGCTCCTCCTGAAGCAGAATCCCCGGCCAGAGCATCAAAGGCTGTGTGACACTACCAAGGAGGGGTAGTAGAGGGGGGGCTGTGTGGCACTACCCAGGAGGGGAGCTGTGTTCCATTACCCAGGAGGAGGCTGTGTGGCACTACTTGGGAGGGGGCTTTGTGGCACTACTTGGGAGGGGGCTTTGTGGCACTACATGGAAGAGGGGGCTGTGTGGCACTACCTGGGAAGGGGGCTGTCTGGCACTATCTGGGAGGGGGGCTGTCTGGGACTACCTGGGAGGGGGCTGTCTGGCACTAGCTGGGAGGGGGCTGTCTGGCACTAGCTGGGAGGGGGGCTGTGTGGCACTACCTGGGAGGGGGGTGTGTGGCATTTTATTGCCACCGTGAATTTCTCGCAAAGGGGCCCGCTAAGTCTTTGTTGCCCAAGGGCCCACATAAATCTGGAGCCGGCCCTGTATGTATATATATATATATATATATATATATATATATATATATATATATATATGTCACATAACAGGGCTTTATTCCGTAGCTACAAAATACAGCTGTGCACATTAAGGATCGTTTTTCACACTTGATTTATTTAAGTGCTATTCAGTAAACGTTTCACAGCACTGAGAGGAATTTAAACAAGCATCCAACAAACAAAACAACCGGGCAATTTAATGTGTCTCCTTGTATTTGCAGCCTCAATTTAAGTGACATGAGATCTGCTGTGGAGAGACTGAAGATCAAAAGGGGTTCAGTAAAGAAAACACGCAGCTATACTCTATTATAAATAAAGTAGAAAATAAATTATAATATTTAAGCTCTTTCATCCTAATGCAGACAAGGGCATAAAGGCTGCCAACAATTGTTTGCATTTTTTCCAATGCTAGAATTACACTTTCGCTTAGAGCTGCATTGTATTGTAAATCTGTTCAATAATGTTCTATAATTGCATGTACCAATCCACCTGCATTCATAATACCAGCCTATTTAGACAATATGACCATTTGCTTATGTTGAAACATGCAGATGCCAGGAGGTACCATTTAAAATTTGGATACATTAAGAAAGCATTTTCATACATATTGTATCGAGAGTGAACTATAATGTTATTCAAACTAACATGAATTATTCAACTGCATTAATGTCTTCTGATATCCTAAATTACTATATGAATTTATCACTACAGGTACAAGATGAACATCAACAAAACAGAAGCTTCTATTTTACGATGCCCTGAAAATAGCCCTCTTTAGTTTAATGCTATTTTTTGATTTACTATATGTCAAGGTTGCCACTCTCCGGTTTACACGGAACAGCCTGTTCCAAGTAGGATTTTGTATAATTTCACTCTTCACTGTGTATTATTAAAGGTTTTACAGTCTTGGTGCTACTAGATTTATGCATATCTAGAAATGTCAAGATTACTGATTTAAAGGTTGACTTGATATATTTATCAGTTTAAAAAATGGTATGTATTCCCTAAGAAATTGTAGGGTTTGACATTTCATGTGTATTTTGGAAAAATGACTATACTAATGTTAGAGATGCGATGTCTGAATTTGTAATAATCCAACAAACCAGGATTTGATATGGACAATATGAATATGGCAACAAGGATAAGGCTTGTATTCTGGGTTCGGAGATTGGTAGACATGGCATTTCCACACTTAGCCAAAAAAATCTGAGTTTAAAGGTCAACCTGCTTTGATATGCTCAGTCAATTTAAGCAAAGTGTACCCTGCCTCAATTGTCTAATGGGGCACCATTATTTTCCTTGTTCTTTCAACCTTCTGTTTGCATCCTCAGCATCTTCTTTCAGCGTGACATTGATTTCTTATAGCACGTACTGTTTTTTCTGTCCCCATTGTGTTTTCATATTTTCTTATTTATGACAATGTTCATTATGATGTTGTTAATATAATAACTAGAATAGTTTAAGAGATCAGTTGGTTACCGAAAGTATCTCTTTCCTGTTTTCAAGAAACAGTTCAGTACAGTTAAATCTACATATAAATGTAGTTTTTATAAATGTATGTTAATGGGCGTAAAGCATATAAGAACACTCCAGGAAATATAGATACACTGCATAATGCCTAGTGCAGGGTTTCTAAGAACACCAAAGACAGCAGTCAAGCACCACCCCCGAGGTCCGGTCCTACGCAAGACACTGTGAACCAGTGTAACTTTAACATGCCTTGCAACATGCTGCTGTACATGTTCCACTCAAATCCTTCCTTCTACACGTTCTAATGGCACTTCTTCTGTTCAAATATCTATGGCTTTCTACATATGTATATTGATGACTACACCGTCTGCACATACAGTAGACCTGGGGGTTAGAGGAGCCTTAGAGCTAAAAAATGTCATAATTAAAAAAACATTTTTATTCCATGTTGTTGCACGGCAGTGTCACTGTGTGTGTTGGTGGTACAGTTACTAATAAAGTAAAAGATACTTTTTTTGTTGTCGAAAGCATGTTAGTACATGGTTATTGGTGCACTGTCACACACAAACTTACCTAGGCTGAAATTACATTAGTTATTATATTTATATTTTAGTTTTACAAAATAAAAGACAATACTTAGTAAAGTTATGCATCTGGGTACCAACAACCTGCATGCATCATATGTCCTAGCGGGAGCTACACTGGGGGATTCACTTGTTGAAAAGGATCTGGGTGTACTTGTAAATCATAAACTCAATAACAGCATGCAGTGTAAATCAGCTGCTTCAAAGGCCAGCAGGATATTGTCGTGTATTAAAAGAGGCATGGACTCACGGGACAGGGATGTAATATTGCCACTTTACAAAGCATTAGTGAGGCCTCATCTAGAATATGCAGTTCAGTTCTGGGCTCCAGTTCATAGAAAGGATGCCCTGGAGTTGGAAAAAATACAAAGAAGAGCAACGAAGCTAATAAGGGGCATGGAGAATTTAAGTTATGAGGAAATATTAAAAGAATTAAACCTATTTAGCCTTGAAAAAAGACGACTAAGGGGGGACATGATTAACTTATATAAATATATTAAAGACACATACAAAAAATATGGTGAAATCCTGTTCCATGTAAAACCCCCTCAAAAAACAAGGGGGCACTCCCTCCGTCTGGAGAAAAAAAGGTTCAACCTGCAGAGGCGACAAGCCTTCTTTACCGTGAGAACTGTGAATCTATGGAATAGCCTACCACAGGAGCTGGTCACAGCAGGGACAGTAGATTTAAAAAAGGGTTAGATAATTTCCTAGAACAAAAAAGTATTAACTCCTATGTGTAGAAATTTTTCCTTCACTTCCCGTCCCTTGTTTGAACTTGATGGACATGTGTCTTTTTTCAGCCGTACTAACTATGTAACTATGTAACTATGTAACTTATGTTATTGTTTTTGTGTGGTAATGTGAGGGTATTTATGTCCAATTTATGCACAAAAGTACATTATACAAAACGGTTGGCATTCCTATAAGCATTTTCTTTTCATTAAAAAAATTGCTAAAAAAAAATAATTAAAATAATTAGTGATAATCAAATAAAAATAACAGTTAATATATATATTTTTTTACTTTAGTTTTATTTTTAACAAAATGCCTATTATTCTCTAGTGTCCTTTGACTACCCCATAATTTAGGGTTAAAAATCCCCATACCTATGTTTAGATTGGATGAATTGCAGATTATAGTTGTCCTGTAACTGTTGAAGTGTGCTACAGGCACCTGAATATTTAAGAAAATACCCAGAAGGAACAGTGTACAAAAAAGTGTACATATAACCTTACAGAAGGGCACCTTGAGAGCATCTTTACTAACTGTATTGCAATCTGGAATAGTAGCATCACATAGGATTTAAGACAAATTACAGGATAACAGTCATCATAATGACAAAAAAAAAGTTTCTTGGAGGAACTTGTTGGTGAACCACTTATTCAGTTGGTTGTCAATGTCAAAAAGTCTTGTGTCTTTCCTGTACCATGTAAGGATTTTCTCTTGAATTCCTTGTTTCTCTCCACTGAATCCCATTTTTCCTAGTCATTTTGTCTGCTGGTGTTTGGATGGTCTTCTAGAAAGTTTTAATGACTTCTTTGATGAGTTATTGTATCTAATGCATTTTGGAGGAGATTGTTCAGTTCCAAAAACATTTTTTACCGCTCTTCTCTATTAGGAGATAGTGGCCTCTACTGTGCTTTGATGGAGTCCTACAGGATAAAAAATAACTTTGTAATCTTTTTCAGACTTATGATATTTAAAACTCTTTTGCCGTTTGATCTCTCCTGCAACCCTGAAACTTTTGTTTAATTCTATTTTTATAGAATTTTTCAGCATAGACTTGATAGCCTACAATTACATGATACAAATAATTTAGTTATTATTATTTCAGCTAATGGTGGCGGCACCTAATTTTACATTTAAGAGTGCACCTATTTTATCACATGGTTGATATGGGATAGCTATGCTACTGCGGTTAATTGGCTTCATATGAAACTGTCCCTAGTGTATGTGAGTTAGGGAGATTATGAACAGGCAAAAATACTTTTTCATGAGTCAAATTATTTTTTACTTTATGAGGCAGCTTTTATTTCCTCACTAATTCCTTTTCGTCTTATAGCAGTGTCTATTGCTCACAGACGGAAGTGTCTCTATTGAGTTTGGTGATGAGTCATGTAAGACTTTCTTGGTGTCACGAGGTCCATGGAAGAGTCAGCATGCACTAGGACTCAGAATAGAGCGTCAGCGGCATGGGTGACCACCAGACGCTGACCTAAGAGGAGAGTAGCGATGCCAGCCTGGAGGAAGAAGATGCCGGGAAGGGCTTAGTACCTGATGATGGCAGCAGGGGAACGGAGGCCATAACAATTGGTTCTGCTGACAATTATCTATTTATTTTTATAGAGTATTCAAACTAAAAGCCGCAACATCTGTAAATTTAGCACACAAGATAGAACATCAAAGAACATAGCAGAAGAAATGACTCATGAAAATATTTAAGCAAAATTCCCCTCAACATGTTGGCATTGGCTAGACTGCGTTGCAGAGTCTAAGGAATCTCCCTGTTCTTCATCTTTAACCTCCACAAGGAAGTATAGATGTGTCCTTCCTTACCTTTCCTCTTATCTTCACATATCCTTGGACGTGTGGCGCGAGATGACCAGCTTTGAAAAAAACATGATTTTGCAATACTCTGTCACTAAATGTCTATGCTTTATGTGTATATGTGTGGTCACCCAGTGGTTGTGATGTGAATTGCAGCCTGTCAAGGGTTTTGCTAGCATGTTGCAGTATTTTACTGAATGAGTTTCATAAGAAATTGGAGTCCTTAGCCAAATTCAAGCAAAGTTAAGGGTGGACACATCAGTGTCCCCAGAATATTCACCAATTGGTGGCAAGCTGACGCGAAGTCAGGAACGTAGCAAAGGGTTGCCAACAGATTAGCAGTCAGGCTGTAGCAAGACAGAAGATAATACAGAAATGTAATCAGGAGTCAAGTCAGTAGTCAATAAAAGTAGTAAAGCTACAGCAACCAGCTGAAAAATCCAAAGCATGAGACAGAAACAGGGCCAAAGTCAGGGTAAAGAACAGGGTCAGAGTCACAAAAGCAATAGGAATAATGCAGGCCAGGCCAGAATGTACCTTAATCTGCATGCAACGGGTGAAGGGTGGAGTTTGCTTTAAATAGGCCGCGAGGACCGACATCATCAAGGAGCACCTGGCAACCTGAAACTGCCGGCCGTGCAGAGGAGAAGGGCCGTGGCTGGATTCAGCAGGGCTGCTGCTGAAGACAGGATCGGAAGAGAAAGAAAAGCCACCGGAACTGGGCGACGTGAGTAACAGGAAGCTCTGTGTGACAGTTGGTTTTATAAATGTAATTCTATAAACTGTCACTGTTTCATGACATTGGTGTGTTTCACCATATACTGAACTTAACCAATAGTCCTAAGATGCTGATGCACATACACAGGTTCATAACTGGAATTGATATGGCCCTATAACAAGCTCAGGAATGGACTCCTCACTTTTCTCACATTAGTAATGGAAACAGCAGATTACTTTACTGAAGGGTACTCTTATGAAGACATCCCCTGTCCATATGCTCTATTAGCACATATGGATGTCATAAAGGCAAGTCATCCACACAGGATCTCCCACTATGAGCCAGAACAGAAAGCCACTCTGAAACAGAGGCTCCTGCTCTGGCAGATCTAGCCCGTCCATGCAGAACTGAGACAAGGAGTAGGTGGATTAGGCAGTCGCCTAGGGTTCCTTTTAGAGAGAAGTGAAATTTATGGAATAAAAAAAATCAGCAGCTGTGTCCGAGTGGCTGATAATACTGTGGTGCCAGGATCTGATGAGTGATTTCTCTGTGATAAAAGGAAATGCTCATTGATTGCATAATTTTCACTTCTGTGTAGGAGGAATCAGCAGACAAAGCTTAGGGGAGGCCAGGGGCGTAGCTAAAGGTTCATGGGCCCCGATGCAAAAGTTCTTATTGCCCCCCCCCCCCACATACTTCTCATGACCGACAGCCCGCAGTTTTCAGTTGCATCGCTGGGTCTCCTAAGTGACCCAACAATGCAGCACTAGCAGCCAGGGGCGTCACTAAGGTCTTAAAATGTCGGGGGAAATAGCCCCGATACATATGTCCCCCCCAAGAAAATGTGTGTGTGTATATGAGTGTATAGGAGACAGCATATCTATAGCACTACGACCCTATAAACTATGGATAGGATTAGATACAGTGGCTCAGCAGACAGTATCACACATGATAGGATTAGATATAGTGCCCAGCTCGCTGACATTGCGGCTCCAGCGCTGGACCCAAGAAAGCTAAGAATAATAATTGTTTTGCATCTTTATGTGTTACTAATTATTTTTGTGTTATTTTACAGTTCGGTCGTTGGACTACGTCAGATTCGAGGACTACTTCAATGACAGGGTTTTTTTTTATTCTCAATAAAATGGTTAATGAGGGTTGTGTGGGATTTTTTATTTCAATAAAATATTTTTTCTATGTCCTTGTATTTTTTGAAACTTTATTATTACCACCTTAATAATAGCTGCTGGCTGATTGACAGCCTCCATTACTAAGGCGGGGCTTAATGTTATGCCGGTGCAGAGGCTAACATTAAACCCCCATTATTACCCACAAAGTTTAGCACTTACTGCAAGGCTATCCCCACAGGGGTCCCAGCAGGGGAACATTTTTATAATCAGCTTATAGTCAAGTAGGGATTGTTTAAAGTGTAGAACCCCTGTAAAGAAAATAGTTCTCATACATTTTTCCTAAAACTGCTTTTATTGGCTCCATATTAGGTGCGGAATAGGTGTAGAACACAGAGACAATTTAATTCTGTGGAAGCACGTACACATCTGTATTTCTATATTGGGGTATTTTTATTTGAAGTGCATATTTTTCTTTAACAAGCATGCTCCATTGTATGTATTCTCGCCTAGATGCAGTGTTTATGGTCCAACATATGGCACCCAATACAGAACAGTTTTGACCTTAATATGTTTCCATATTGTACAACATGTTGCAGGCTTTCTTACACATGTAAGAGTGAGTGAGATCTTACTGCCAGTTTTGCAGTTCTGCTATTCTATTAATAAAATATGCAACATTCTCCATCAGATTTCGCACCTCAGATTTATTCTCCCCAAGATATGCATCATACAGAGGTAAGAAAGAGGCCTCGTACTGTGACCTATATAGACAGGGGTGGGATCCATCCAGTTCACTCCAGTTCTCCTAAACCGGTTGTTAAAATAACAGCTGGTTCAGAGAATCAGGGAGAAGAGGGATCCATACGCAGTTATCCCTGGACATAATTGAATTGGCGTATTTAAGACGCAGATGCAAGTGAATAATCAGGTGCTGGTGGGTGCAAGGAAGCCCTCGGCGCTTCCTCTGTGGTGCATGTGGCATGCTTACGTAATTTTGCTGCCTGTATCTTTTCGCAGTAGGCCGGCCTGACCACTTCTATTTCGTGGGGAACAAATATTTTGTCTAATAAGCTTTTCAACAAATGGTTCACGATTCGCCAATCAAAGAATAAAACAATTGAATATTGCTTTCTAAAGAACACCAAAAGCGATCCTCAAACATGGTAGATCAATTCACTTAGCGAATTTTAACAGTCTCTGAATTATGAATCATGCGGGGAATTGGTGAAAGGAAAGAAAAAAAGTCACTCAAATTTACTACTAATTCTAGTAGACTCAGAAGAATAAAGGACATAATCGTGGGAGTGACGTGTACAAGAAGTAAGGAGGGGGAGGGAGAGAACACAGAAGTATCGGGGCCGTATTTGGAGTTGGTGCTGCCCTTGGCACTTTAGTGCTGACGCCCCCGATAATGCAACTTTTCCTCCGCAAAAATTGCAACATTTGCTAATTGATGTGGGTTTTACCTAAGGAATTAAATGGGGAAAACCTACAACAGAAAACCTGCATAAACTGACATGCTGCAGAATAAAAAAACGCACCACAGGTCAATATATGAATGGATCTTCGGTGGGTTTTTTATGCAGCGTGTGGATGAGATTTGTTCAAATCTCCTCCACTTTGCTGCTACTGTATTAGGCCCCCTGCACACGGCCGTGCCCGTAATCATGGTCCTTGATAACAGGCGCAGCCGGCCGCGGACAGTCATCTACATTTGCTGGTTATGCTCCCATTATAAAGTATAGGATCACGGTCCGTAAAATCAAAAAATAGGACATGTCCTATCTTTTACGGATCATTTCTATGGCCCAGAAACCTTCCCGTAAATATACACATTTTTTGCAATGAAATCCATTGCAGAAAATCTACAGTGTTACGTGTAAACTTACCCTAACAAAATGCTCAATGCTACCCCAGTAACATTCCCTCCCCTGCCCCCTACATGAACAATGGGGCCCATTTCCCCTATTATTGATCAGGTCACAGTTTATTATTTTTTAGAAAAAAACAAAACACTCCTGCAGCGGCCCCCACCCCTTCCCGACTGGAGAAAATTGCAACCCGCAGATTACATCAGTACATTGTTCCACTTTTAAAAGTATGCTTTGTTATAGAAAAAAGAGAAGATGCACGGCGCCACCATAGTGCAGATAAAAATGATAACCAGATTAAAAAGGGGATGAGGTATATGCTCACCTTGACAGCTTGTGCTTGGTCAGGCACAACTCTGACGTGTGCAGTGGTATTAGGAGATAAGCTGCTGCCGTGGTCGGATCCGGGAAATCAGAAAATGTTACCGCCAAATAATTGAGGAAAAGATCAAAAAATGTCCTATAAACGGCGCTGCTATACTGAAATTGGACAGGTCGATGAATGTAGATAATGGTTTAATAGGCTACGCGTTACAAAATCGAACCGCTGTCTTCATCAGGCCATGTTCAGATACAAAAGAGGGTAGGAGTTACTAGCGTAGGCGGGGCTCACCAATAACGTTTCCGTTGATGCAGGGCTGGTCTATTCTGATCAGGCCTGCTCCAGCGGAACGATGGCAGGCGGCACGATGATGTGCCTGCGCCACAAGAAAAGTGCAGAATGATGAGGAAGGGAACTGATGCTTCCCTTGCCTCACTCGTCGCTTTCAAGGGCATGGATACAATTCAAGTACATTATATTACACAGTACATTTATACATACCTGACCCTGCCCTCCTGCCCTCTTGCTCTGCTGTCCGTTCCCCACAGCGTTTCTATTTGTACGACAGTGTCCAGGTGTCGGCCGTTTTGGTCCATTTCTCTCAGCCGTTTTGCATCTGTTCCATTCCGGGCCGTGTTTTAGTTTTTAATGGCCAATTGTGACCCGTTCTGTTTTTCACTGTCGGTTTTAAAAATGGATGAATTTCTTTTGTCAAGTTTTTTGTTCCCAACCCACAAAAAACACCACAGGAAGGTCACATGATGGCCCAGTCACAATTTTCTCCTGCTTTCAGATTATAAAGAGCTTTGTCTGGTCCCTCAGCTTCTTTGCATTCATTTCTGGCCTTTTCTCTGCTATTTTTTACTTGCAACCATGTCCTTACAGTCATTGAATCATGTACTGCAGCTTTGGCGGATTTCTCAGCAATCAGGACAGCAATCACAGATGTTGATGCCATCTGTAGATAGTGCAATAGTGCCCCCTGTAGATAGGGCCACAGTGCCCGCTTGTAGATAGTGCCATACAGCCCCCTATAGGTAGTGCCACACAGCCCTCTTGTAGGTAGCGCCACACAGCCCCCTTGTAGGTAGTACCACTGTAGCTCCCTGTATATGGACAGTGCCGTCAGGGGCTCACTCTAAGAGCGGAATCCCCGGCCAGAGCATCGGCAATGCTCTGAACAGGGATTCTGCTTCGAGAGGAATCTCTGACACCACTGTCCCTATGTGGACAGTGACATCAGGGGCTTCTCCTTGAGTGGAATCCCCTAGCCAGAGCATTGACAATGCTCTGGTCAGAGATTCCACTTCAAGAGGACCCCCTAACGTCACTGTCCATATATGGATAGTGATGTCAGGGGCTTCTCCAGGAGCGGGATTCCCAGCCAGAGCCTCGGCAAAGCTCTAGCCAGGGATTTCTCTTCAAGAGGAGCCCCTGACGTCACTGTCCATATATGAATAGTGACGTCAGGGCTTTTCCTGGAGCGGGATCCCAGGCCAGAGCATCAGCAAAGCTCTAGCCAGGGATTCCTCTTCAAGAGGAGTCCCTGACGTCACTGTCCATAAATGGATAGTGACATCTGGGGCTTCTCCTGGAGAGGAATCTCTGGCCAGAGCGATTCCGTTCCTAAAGGGAGCTATAGTGGCGCTATCTACAGGGGGGTGCCATCTACTGGGGGTGGCATCTATGCGGGGGTGCTATCTACAAGGCGTCTGTGTGGCACTACCTACAGCATAAAAAAATCTCCTCCTCTTAACAAGCACTTAGTGCTGTGAGGAGGAGGAGAGAGCGAGCCCCAGTCTGAGGAGCGCTGGTGAAGCGCACACCACCCCCCCTTGTGAGTGATCTGACCGCTGGTCAGTTAGGCCACAAGGTTAAATTTTTAAGAAAAAAAAAAGATCCTTCAGCCACCCCCTCCTGCTGTACGCCCTAGGCATTGCACCTCCAGTGCCTAGTGGCAAATACAGCCTTGAGAAGTACTTGTAAGGTGACTTAGCTCTCCGTAACATCCAAAGTGGCTGAACAAGCTTGCAACTTCCTGTGTCAGCTCACAGTAAGAAGAGCAGCTGCAGAGTACAAACTGCTGCTCTAACACATGAAATACTGTGTACACTTTTTTTTTTTTATAAATGCTATTATTTAAGTAGAGATTCACATTAAAGAGTTTGTTCATCTCTTTTTTCAATCTGATTAATATTATATTAAAAGAAAGGTAAAAGCATGGTTAGAGAACGGCCAAGTCTTTTTATGCTTCCTTTGCACTCAGATTGTGCCGTTTCGTCCTTCAGTTGAAGACATTAATAATTTGAGACAGGTTGCTAGGGAAAATTTTTTCCTGGCAATCATTAAAAAAGGAATTGTATCAAAGGGCAGGTTTAAATACCAGTTTCCCACCATCTGCTGATATTACATGCCAGATGCTGGCAACGCACAATGCTATATAGGAGTGCGAGCTCACACCTCTATATAGTATTTTTGCTTGTCTCCATCCTGCAGATATATAAGTAGATATTGTGAACTAGAAATTATAAAGGCTGGCCAAGTTATGGGCAAATACCCATGTGGTTAGACCTTTAAAAAATATTCAAATAAAAATTAAATATGCTTACTGTCAAGATTCTGTTCCAGTCCAGTATCACATCACATCATGCCAGGTTATATACTAGGCTTTAGTTATGTTGAGTTCATAGTGAAGTAACATCACTTGGGCACAATTGAATGGGGTTATTGCTCGTGCGGATCCGTGGCACATCAATCTACACATTCGCGGCAGAAATACAAGTGTCGAAGAATCTGATTTCTGCCGCAGATCCTAGTGTAAATACGTGTCGTATGTGCCATGGGCAATTCCAACGTTTTGGAAAAAGCCTTAGACTAAGGATGCCCAAAAAACAGGATCCTTAATGCCAGTTGTGATCTTACTTATTTTTTACCAAACTGTATGAACTTAAACCTCCAACTATTTTTGCTTTTGCAGAATGCATGCTTTTCTTTTTAAAGGCTGAAACTTTTATTCACACAGCCATGTGATTTGTCTTTGTGAACACTGTGTATTTTATGGAAAAAAACAGGACTGCATGCTGTCGAAGGGAAGTCTTTATGAAGCCTTTTTTCTTTTGCAAACACATTCGAGCACAACGGCCTTGATGGCTGATATACATAATCAGGTTTGCATAAGAGGAATATAGGAGTATCCAAGCAACATTTTATTTCTCTCTCCTCCTTCCTCTACATTCACAACAACAGTCCAGCTCCTGCAACATCAAAAAGTATTATAATACAGTATAGGTAACTAATTCCACAACCAAACAGTTTGGACTAGAGAACATTTCAAGGGGCTGTCTGCTTTAGACAATCCTTTCTCATCAGGGGTGTAACTAGGAAAGACTGGGCCCCATAGCAAACTTTTGACTGGGGCCCCCCTTCCCCTGGGTGTCACACAACCCCCCCTTGTAGATAGAGCCTTTTTTACAGCCCCCCTGTAGATAACGCCATACAGCCCCCCTGTAGATAATGCCATACAGCCCCCCCTGTAGATAGCGTCATACAGCCCCCCTGTAGATAGCGCCATACAGCCCCCCTGTAGGTAACACCATACAGCCCCCCCTGTAGGTAACGCCATACCGCCCCCTGTAGGTAACACTATACAGCCCCCCTGTAGGTAACGCTATACAGCCCCCCCTGTAGGTAGTGCGATATACAGTCCCCCCTGTAGGTAACGCCATACAGCCCCAACCCCCAAAAAAAATCTGACCTATAGTGTGTCCTACAAAAGACATGTATCCCCTATCCACAGGATAGGGTATACATGTGTGATCGCTGGCAGCGATAAGGAGAACGGGGGACCGAAAGTCCCCCGAAGTTCTCCATGACTAACCTCTGACTTCCAGCGTCTGCGCAGCTCAATAAAAATGAAAGGAGCGCTGGTCACGCATGCGCACAAGCGCGACCGGCGCTCCATTCATTTCTACGGAGCTGCCGACACAGACCCCGGAAGTCCGAGGTTTGTGATGGAGAACTTCAGGGGACTTTCGGTCCCCCGTTTTACTTATCGCTGCCAGCGATCACACATGTTTAATGGCATAGCGGGGAGATACCTCCCTGCTCTGCCATAGTGTTCAGTGGCGTCGCACTGTAGTAGCCATAGCGGCAGCTAGCGGAGCCTCCAGCCATGGTGGGAGCCCGTGCCGGCGGGCAACATGGGCACCCTCGTGCCGCGGGCCCCGTAGCAGCCACTACGGCTGCTACAGCGGTAGTTACGCCACTGCTTCTCATATTATGATCCCCAAGCCGAAGACTCATTGCTGGTCGTCTTATTGGTGATTGCAATGTCAATGCATGTTTTATGCAGGGGAAATGAATCATGTAAGGTCACCCAATGGAATCTATCCAGGGGATCCCCAAGAAGAGTGCTCATATCTAGGCTCATTAAGCCCTAATAGGGAAAATTTCAAGGTTCTTTTAACAAATTCCCAATTCTCTGACATGGATCTATAGATATACCTTAATCATAAGTAGGGAGGACTTTTCAGATAAGTACAGATGTGTTCTTACTTATCTTTGCTTGAATTTAGTTAAGAATTAATTTATCATAAAACCAAATTCAATCCAATATCACAACATGCTAGAAAAATGCTTGACAGGCTGCATTTCACAACAAAACCACCGGGTGCCCACACATAGACACATATAGAATAGACTTTGCGTCACAAAATCGTGTTTGTTTATTTTTTTTAAACTGGACATCTCGAGCCACACATCTCAGGATATGTTGAGCTGAGAGGAAAGGTAAGAAAGGACACATCTGTATCATAAATCATTCTTACACATATGTAGGGAATTTTGTGCAGAATTACAGCTTTATCGTAGGGTGCATGAGGTAGTTGATCCCCATTTTGCTTATTGGGAAAACTGTGACAATGATCTTGTTTTCTCATTAAAACATTAAAGGGGTTTGTGTACTTTTTGAGGAAAAGTAGTAAATAGACCTTATTTAGCATTGGGGTGTAACGTGCTGGAGAGATGCTTTCGTAATCTGCAATAGTCAAGGTATAGGGTTTTCAGGCATGTATAGAAATGAGAGACAACAACTTTTAAGGTCAAAAAGGTATAATCTTTGTATAAAATTTGTGATATACAGAACACTATGGCAATAGTGTGAAAGTATTAAAAGGTATCACCCTATATGCTGAAGTCCTTTCTTTCAGAGAAACCGGTAAGACATCACTTTTTCCAAGTAGAATCCTGAAGGACTTCGGCTGACACCCACGTGGAGGAACAGTCGGCGTCTAGTTACGCCTGGTGCGACTATTCGGGGGTTCTCCCTCTTTCTCAAGCGTAAGAAAGGGGGAGGACCCCCGAAACGTTGCACCAGGCATAACTAGACACCGACTCTTCCTCCACGTGGGTTTCAGTCAAAGTCCTTCAGGATTCTACCAAGAAAAAGTGATGTCTTACCGGCTTCTCTGAAAGAAATGACTTCAGCATATGGGCTGATAACTTTTAACACATTCACACTATTGCCATAGTGTTTTGTATATCACAAATTTGATACAATGATTATACATTTTAAACCTTAAAAGTTGTCTCTCATTTCTATACGTGCCTGAAAACCCTATACCTTGTCCACTTTTTACAATCTCTTTTATCAGTGTCCCCTGAAAATAAACTGATCACAGTTTGTTCCTCGGCTGGGAACCTCAGCATACAGATGTATTTTGTGGGGAACCCAGCAGCAAGTGTTTAATACCAATGCTTTACATAAAAAACATAAAAAATTTAACAGCACAACAAAATGAAACAAAATGTGTATACAGGTGCAAGAACGCCTGTGACTGCAAATTTATACAGCACACAAAATGGCGACAGCACATTGCGAATTCTTATGTCACCTAAGCCGCTAAATATAAATAAATATGCATTACTGCTAAATCTATTTACAATAGGGTGGTTCTTAGCGCACATTTTGATCAAATTGTGTGAACCCACCTGCCACAACAAGGCGAACTCTATGAGGTGGGCACCTACTCTGCACATACACCCAGAACTTGGACCTATAATACCAATGCAGCGCCACCACTGGGGGAAACAAAGCATTACATTGTGCCCATTTAAAATCAATGGGTTGTCTGTGTAATTCATGGTCAGGTCGGGTCCTCCAGAGAGAGAAAACAATGCTCTTTGCAGCCACTGTCTGCTCTGCCCTGTAGATGGGGATCCTGAATAGAGGCCACCCATCTATTAACACATAATTGCCTAACAGGACACTTGAAAATGGGGTTTCTAAACCAGACAACTCTTTGACACCATAGTTATTTTGCATTTTGGACTCATGTGCACCAACCAGCTACTGTAGGTTCGCTACTTGTTTGTAGAGGACCAAGGGGGTATATATCATGTTTCTTGGGGAAACCCGAACTCATGCCGAGCTTTTAAAAGGCAGCAGTGGAGCATCATAGCCTAGGGGGTACTGTAATGTCGTTTATGTTAATAGGGGGTACATGGTTTAGGAACATTGAAAAACACTGCTCAAGCTTATTGTAAATGAGCTGAAATAATGTGTCATCCCTTTGCACTTTTCTACTATATCATCAAATGCAGGAACCTCCTGATTTTAATTACTGCAGTCAAGCAGTTGTCACTTATATCACCCTGCCTTCCAGTCTGACCTAATGATGGGCACTGGTAGGCAACCTGATGCTCTCCAACTGTTCTTAACTGACAGAACATCTTTAGAGTCATAGTGCAATGCCCAAAAGAGATTCCCAAGTAGCTTTAAAGCGCTTTGCTGAATTAATTTTGGAGATATTTTTATATTGTATTTTACCTATATCTTTAATCATTTATAATAGGTTAATATGTAATATATGTTGTAAATGCCCTGCCACCACCAAATCAAAACGTCCTTGGGACACAAATTGTGGTATAAATGTTTATTATCCAATAAGTGAACCTGACTAAACATGAAATCCTAAATCTTTGTGGTAGCAGTGAACCATGATCTCCAGAGTATTGTAAAATATATTAAATCTACCTCTACCTCATACTTATCTGCTTGATTGTTGCTGCCCCCTCAGAGTGGCGTGGGTGGGAGATGATATCTTTGGACACAGGAGATCAAGCCACAACTTGAGAATTTATGTTCAGATGTTATTGATTTTTATTAGTGTAGATGCCACACTTCACTGGTTTTACAGATGATATAGTATTACTATGTGTCTGAATTTTTATTTCATATTATTTTTATTTTCTTTGTTTTAAATTAAAATCAACATTGTTTCCATCTATCGATAAATACAGAACTGAATATGGAATGTTTAATTTAGAGATTAATAGGATAAGTGAATTCCAAATTTAGCATTTAAAAGCCCAATCACCATGACCTACTATCAGTGAAAGCTTATCACAGAGATATTGGAGGACACTAGCACTGAAACAGTTACACTGGGACTCATTACATCATTGCAATAGCTGCTAGGAAGCTTCCACTCAACCCCGGCTAATATTACCATCATGAAACAATCTGATTCAACCAATATACAGTAAATCCACATCAGAGGTTAGCAATGACAGCCTGGCACCTAAAGATATAGATTTATTTTATAAAATGAAGATAACATTGCACTTCATCATCTTATTTGTTTGCTGTGGTTCTATTATAGAATTCTCTGACAGCACAAAAACCTTCAACCTACTCTGATCTAATTCTTAGATTCAGCCACAGATGTCATTTGGTTTCAGAAGAAATCCCCATCAAGCCTCTGTACAGTACCAATGTGCTCTTGACACATTACGTAATGATAAGACTGGGCTGCAAGGTGTGGGAGTCACTGAGATGCTTTATTTTTAGGCTGCAAGTAAATCCTTTTAACTATTCATGGGCTTTACAGAATGAAATTGCTGGGCTGGAAATGTAATATTAAAAGAAGATGAATGCAGCAGTACTTTAAAAATGAGCTCACGTGGATTTATAAAGACTAATAATAAGGGAATCTTTAATAATTCTCTTCTCTGATTCTTAAAGGGGCAGCAGTGCCCTTTTAATGTGAATCTCAAACCTGGTGAATCAATTCTACCATCTGTATCCAAGATCATATCCAGAGCAACAGTGTTCGCTTAGAACTGTAGCACCAACATAATCCATGACGGTGTACAAAAAGAAGACAGTAGACACAGTGTACATATATAGGTATGATATATAAAGTATCAGGATAGCACTGTTGTCCAGCCCTTACCTTAAGCCCTCTGATCTCCCCTAGATGTAGCTGCAGTCTCCTATTCACCTCCCGGATCAAATTGCTATGATCTAGCATAGCACTCATCTTGTCAGCCTCTGCTCTTCGGAGCCGGACAATCAACTCCTCCTTAGTCCACTTCATTAGCTCCTCATCAGAAATCTTCACAAGGTCTTCCACCGAACTTTCCCCAACAACCTTTGCCATTTTTGTTTTACACTTTTCCTCCACTTTTTGAAATAATATCTACACTATTACTCACAGCTCAGTCTCTCAATGCTGTTCTACTAGAAGAACACAATATTGTTCTCAGAGACAAGCAGATCCCTTGGTGACTTCTAGATCTTGCAAGAAATAAAGGATCCCCTCTAGAAAGCCAATAGTTTTCCAAGCCATTCTATTCAAGGGCTTTTTGTTTGCCATCAATTCTTCACTTGGGAAAAAATAAATCCATAAAACAGATGATTTAATCCTATAACAAGAATACCATAGTGATCATAAAAGCAGCTTGTAGGAATCAATTACTCTACTTCAAAGCATCTGCAGGCTCCTGTCATGTCCTCATGGCTATAGCTTTACTGCAGTAGAATAGATGAGAGCATGCAGATGCTGCTGCCGGCATGCCTGTGTGGATCCTCTCCGCTGGGCTGCAGTGGGAATGCTTTTGACTTGGAAAAGAGTTCCATTGCCTGCAGCAGACACAAGACACTCTGGCTGCTGTTGCTGATGCTGATAATACAGCCCAAGTGAGCTGACCCTTTTTTCTTTGCTGTCAAATGTGCAGACTAGTCCTGGATCTAGGTTTATTTGCGCCATCTGCTGGCCACTTTTGTATATTTCTCGTTAAATACAATGAATCAAGAAGGGAAACTGTAATGTATTTTTTGAGAAGAGACATCAGGGAGATTATAAAAAGCAACATATGAAGTTTTGCACACAGCTCACCTCGCAACTGTTTTATCTTGTGCCCCTCCCATTTATATAGGATATGCCCTTAAAGGGGTTGTTCACAACTGGACAGCTGATGATCACCGGATAGGTCATCAGTATATGACCGGTGCAGGTCCGACATCCGGACCCTGCACCGATCAGCTGCTCCGTCTGCCTCCGGGCATCGGACGTCCATGCCAGAAGCAGATGGCTCCGGTCATGGAATAGCAGTGAATAGGAGCAGAGCTCCAGTTCTGCAGCACAGCCGCTATGCAATGTACGGAGCCAACTGCTTCCGGGTCCGTACATTGCATACTGTGCAGTAACATCCAGTGCTCGCAGGCAGCCGGAGCAGCTCATCAGTGCGGGGTCCGGTTGTTGGACCTGCACCAATCATATACTGATGACCTATCCGGTGGAGAGGTCATCAGTTGTCCTGTAGTGGAAAACCCCTTTAGCCTATGGCATTTGAATTGCAATTAGTGCACACGAACCCATCATCACATCCCAAAATCAATACAGACTCCCTAAACTAATACAGACCCCAGACTAAACCCCTAAACAAATACATACATGTCTCAGGGGTATGAACTTTAAAGCAAGTAATCCCAAGTTCGCATCCCTGTGCAGATGGTACACGGATGCGAATTGTAATGCCGAAGCGTGATGGTTAGAGATGAGGGAATTTCTCAAATTTATTTCAGTTCTGATTCGATTTGTTGTAAATAAATTGTAATTCACATCATGTTAAATTGCCTACATTTGACGTATACGAAGAGAAAAGCTCCCGACGTATACATTAAATGCGGGCTGTGATGGATGCCCTAACAGTGCTATCCACCACCATAGACTGTAATGGTAGCTGATAAATGGATGCATCATAAAAATGGGTGATAAGAGTTCATGACATGTCTGTTAAACAAATACCATTATAGTCTATGGTTGACGGATGCCATTATTAGGCAACCATTTAACGTATCCGTCACCAATAGTTTAACGGATACATTATGAAAGGCTATCAAAAAGTTGATGATGGATACGTTAAATGTATGGCTGTAACAAATGCCATACGTCACCCACAGACTTCTATGTTTAAAAAAAAACTGTATACCGCTCTGTATACAATTTTTTAATGCGATTTCCGGGATTCCGTTGTATGGAATTATTAAAGTGACAGCAACATATTTTGGTAGAGGGAGGGATAACCTCAGTGAATTTTGGGAAAGCTGCCTACCAGGCATTATGGTGAAGCCCACTCTGGGTCATGTGATTTTTTTTCCAATCTGTAATATTGCAGCAGACAATAAACAGTCCAGGTCAAATTCCCTAGCTTCACATAGGAAACTTGAAACCTTGTTGCTTATGTAGGGTGAAGGCGGAATAGACAGGTTTTTATAATCCGACATGCTCAGGCAGTGGCTGAGCAGAAAACTAGTTGGCGCGCGCTGCCCCTTTAAGAGGAGTGCAGCATGTGCTTCTCCATACAGCAGACATTAGGTGGCCATGAGCAGTGACGGAGTAATCAGAGGGCGGTTTCTCGTTGCATATCCAAAGACAGATCTTTTAGAAATTAAATAAATCAGTTTTTTACTTTACTTCTATTTTTTCTAACTTAAAGGATAATCATCTCACCTATGCTCAATACCAATATTTTGATAATCAGTACTAGGAACTGTTTAATTCACGTTAATTGAGTACACTAGAGTATACTTGTAGCTATTGCACAATGTGCTAAATGCATAGAAAAGCAAAGTCCAGTGTAAATGAATGGAGAGAAGTGTATCACGCTGATTGGTCAGCGTCATACACTCCTCTGTACAACGCCCACTTGTTCTAAAGTAAAACACGCCCACTTTGGCATTAAGAAACAAATTAGCATAAAGCTAAAAATCGCTCATAAAGTGGTTCAAAATAGATCGTTTTTCTAAATAAAAAGCATTACTGTCACCTACATTATAGTGCCGATCTTCTTATATAGGAGATAGGGCACTTACAATGTGGTGACAGAGCCTCTTTAAATACGGTATGATCCTGTGCCTGCATACAAAGGGTAACATTTACTAACTAAAGTCTATGGGCAGGTCGACTTATATGTTGGGAGATTTTCCCAGGATATACACTGACAGTATATCATAAGCATGCTGTGACTTTAACCTAAAAAGAGGTGTCAAAGATAAAGTATTATATTGTCAAAAAACATAAAAAATACTTTTTTTAAAAGTCCCCCCCCCCCCGCTCTAGGCTTTTCACTTGACCTGTGACATCACGTTTTCTTTTGCCTTTACTGACATGGCTAGGAGTTAACAATCCTTGACGAGTATACGGCACGTGATGTTTAGTTTCAGGGGAGTGTATTATCACAGCGGGGAACCCGCATGCGCGGTTCCCGCTGTTCTCTCTAATAGAGATAGAGATAATAGAGATATATTAGCACGTGCTGATATGTTTAGCGAGTGAAAAGCATTCGGGGAAATTAAGTCTCAGCAGGAAGTAAACAAACTAGATCGATATTATGGTGATCCTGCGCCGTAGGTTCACTATACTGACGGATTCGGCTGATATCAAACGATACAGCATCTATGTATGGAGGATACAGAGAAGCAGTATCGGAAAAACAAAACAAAAGTCCATTCAAAAAATGTTTACACTGATTTAATAATAAATAATAATAATTTTAAAAAAAGCTTTCAAAGGTGTACATAGTGTTTTTACCCATCCCATTAAATTTGGCACAAACCTCATATACTGCAATAACTCTGCTAAAAGCCCTATCCAATATTATCAAAGACATTGGCAGCATCTTAAGAAATAACCACCCTCTCAATTCCAGTTATCAGGTTTCAACTGCATATTTGTATAAAGTCTATGAATGCTGTCTGATGTTGCTCTATCGCTCTTGTTCGCTATATACAAGTTTTTTTTAACCTATTGTCTAAAACTTTTGCTAAGATTTGTGTTCTTTAAGGAAATTGGCATATAGGAACGCAGGTCCTTCCCTTCTTTTGGGATTAGTATTATAAGCGTTTCTGTCATGGACTCTAAATCTACAAATTATACCAACCATACTTCTGTATCAATGTAGAGATTGTTTTATCCAAACTTTTTGGTCTATTACCGTTTAACCCAAATTTGACTTTTTCTTTATCCATTAAATTATTAAAATCTCCAAACACCACTCATATCCCCTTATCTTTATCTTTCAAGAATCCAAAAAGTTTATATAGAAACGTCAAAGAGAAGGGAGGGGGATATAAACAGATGTTATCACCAAGTTTTTGTTATCTGTTTTACAATATAAAAAATACCATATATATTATAGCTGGTAAATAATTTCTCCTCAAATTTCCTGATAAACACATCAACGCGAGACTAAGAAAGCTCTTAATTTAATTAAAGCCTTACAGAAAATATATCGTAATATAAAATGTATTATAATAAAACAATATTACAGAACCTCTTTCGAAAAAATAAAAACGGGCCTGTAATTGGTTGATATGGGCAAAAATGTCAGTTGTTCTGTTGTAGAGTTTTATTAAACGACCCCCCTACCTTGGTTCGCTTAAACAAAAGGTTCCCTTTGTTTGAGTGCACTTGAGAAGTAGTTAGTGCTATTAAACTGACACCTGCTTTATCTGTTCCATAGGTGTAATAAGGTTTGTATGAATGTCATATCTTTAACTGTCAACTAATACATCTACCCTTTATGTTTTATAAAACACTAAACAAAAAATTATATTGAATTGCCTTCTTAAAGTCGTTAAAAGAAATTACAATTTATGAGCAATGTTAAATACCATCGTAGTTAAGGGTGACATCAAAAAGCACAATCGTTCTTGCCAATATCTTCAATAAACATTCAATTGTCAGCAATCATTTGGGACGAGATGGCAAAATATCAAACAATTTTGCTGATAGATGAAAATGTTGACACTAACTTGATTCTTTATGAGGTAGTTTATGCCAACCTTGAAAATCAACATTCCTAAGGTTAGTGAAGGACAGAAAGTAAATGCTACCAAAACAAATCTTTGCAAATTGGCTCCTTACTGCAATAGCTTGAAACAGGAACTCAATCTTTAACTTAATTACAATGTTATTGTAGCAATGTCCCATCAGGAAAATCAGCGGCCTGCTCACTTCACACAGCCCTATGTCATTATTATCACAGTAACTAATGTTATGATGTCATCAGCAGCAAGCGCAATGGCCGGCTCACTTCACACAGCCCTATTGTAAAGGATCTGCCAGACACAGCTTCTGTGTCAACGCCCATAGGTAATCAGTCTGCACCTGCTTCTATGTCTGTGAGACTGACTCCATCTTCCACCACCCAGGATGGCAGGCTTAGGAGTGGGAGAGCCTATCACAGCCTAGCCAGACGGAGCTAGCTCCCGCCCTCTGTCTATTTATACCTGCCTTTCCTGTTCCTCCTTTGCTTGTGATTCTTCTCTGCTGGTTTCCTGGCCCTGCTGCAGCTTCTTGAACTACTGACCCTCTGCTTGTTTTTGACCTTGGCTTTACTGACCACTCTTCTGCTCTGCGTTTTTGTACCTCGCTCATCTCCTGGTTTGACTCGGCTCATTCACCTCGCTTGTTGATCACGGTGTTCCCGTGGGCAACTTCCCCATTTCCCTGGCTTCTTTGTACCCTTGTCTGTTTGTCTGTCGTGCACCTATTGAGTGTAGGGACCGTCGCCCAGTTGTACCCCGTCGCCTAGGGCGGGTCGTTGCAAGTAGGCAGGGACTGAGTGGCGGGTAGATTAGGGCTCACCTGTCTGTCTCCCTACCCCGTCATTACACCTATGTCATTATTATCACAGTAACTAATGTTATGATGTCATCAGCAGCAAGCTCAACGGCCGGCTCACTTCACACAGCCCTATGTCATTATTATCACAGTAACTAATGTTATGATGTCATCAGCAGCAAACTCAGCGTCCGGCTCACTTCACACAGCTCTATGTCATCATTATCACAGTAACTAATGTTATTATGTCATCAGCAGCAAGCTGAGCGGCCTGCTCACTTCACACAGCACTATGTCATTATTATCACAGTAACTAATGTTATGATGTCATCAGCAGCAAGCTCAGAGGCCTTCTCACTTCACATAGCCCTATGTCATTATTATTACAGTAACTAATGTTATGATGTCATCACCAGCAAGCTCAACGGCCTACTCACTTCACACAGCTCTATGTCATCATTACCACAGTAACAAATGTTATGATGTCATCAGCAGCAAACTCAGTGGCCTACTCACTTCACACAGTCCTAAGTCATCATTACCACAGTAACTAATGTTTTGATGTCATCCGCAGCAAGCGATTTCAATTCTTCTGAAAGTTGTGCTTGTCTGATCTTTTACACTGCTTCCAGTGGTCTGGCTCAAATATTCAGTAGCATGCCTACCTTTATTTGACTTCCACTTTTGTTCTTATTTGGCACTATGGTCTCATATCCCTAGCTAGTTTAACTTAATCTAATTATCCATGCTTATGTAAATGATTATCTTGTTCCAACCTGCAGCCCACCTTGACTATTGTCTTGCATTCTCCTGTGTGCTACATTTCTATTACATAATTTATCCTGATCTTTCCAGCTCTATTCGAACTAATGCTATATTAATATAAAGAAAGTCAAAAGGAAATGAGATGACATATCCTGAAACTTGAAAACCTCTTTGTTTTACCCCACAAGTCACAAATCACCTCCTTCATAACTTTAATTTAATGCCAAATTCTAATTATTCGAATACTAGTTATTCATTTTTCATTGTCAATTTAAAAAAAAGAGGGACATATATTTATCAGAAACACAGATAAAAGCCCACAACACTAAGTATGATATCAAATTTATCTGAATTAATTTTTCTATTGTTTTTCTATTATGCAACCTACTTCCACTTTAACTCTTAAATATTTACATTTTTAAAACCAATGAATTACAGATGTGTCCTCTAACAGGTGCCAATGACATTTTGTTGCTCTTTAAAGCATTAACATGAATCTTAACAAGACTTTTAAAAACAATGTAAGCCTTGGTAGACCACCGAAGTTGTGAACTTCAGATTAACAGTGTTGTAGAATTTTACCATGTCGACTTGTCAGTAGTGTGAGTTCAGACCACCAAAGATTCTTATTTTTATCTTTGTTTATGGACGAACGTGCAGCACTGTATATATGGTTTAAAGACTAAGCAACATTTTAGCAGGATATAATGAGTTAAATTAAGAAGTAGAAATGGTAATAGCAAAACATTCAAGGTGACTGGAGCGAAACATTCAAAGTTACAGTTACTCCATAAGACAATAAATACTGCCAAATTATTCTAAATAGCAAAATCTTCTAGTTAAGAGCTGCAAATTAAATATTTATACACAGTATGATACAAAATGGAGTCAGTGGTTATTCTGTAGAATCCTTTTTTCCCTCAAACAGTACTTAAAGGTTTTGTTTTTGAGTGATAGGACAAAATCAAACTCTACTCTTACTTTGATTATGGCAAAAATATGCAAATATTTCTGTTCACCTTTCCATTGTAAGGAGAGAAGACAACTCAAAAAAATGAGTCAGAAGAGAATTGTAGATGTCAAGAATACATTACTGAAAAAAATAAATAGACTAAAAGAAGAGGTGTTCTAGAACACTGAGACTGGGATGTGGAGGAAGGTTTTATGATCTGATGAGACCAAATTTTAGATCCTAGAATGTAAGAGATGGCAGAAGGTACCCCATCAAAGCAATCCAAGATCCTTCAAACCATCCGTCAAGCATGGTGGAGGATCAATACAGGTTTGGAGATGTATAAAAATATCTGAAGTTGATAATTCGTTTTTCATAGAAAGTACAGATGAGTGAATCAATCTACAAAAAGTTTGTTCCGAATTTCCCAAAAGTTTCAAATTCGGCCAACTCCAAAACTTTTGTGGTGCCAGGTGGACGTTGGATTCGACTGAAGCAGTACCAAAAATAATTGTGGAAAATTCACTCATCTCTAATAGTAAGCAATGTGAATAAAGATACATTTTTATTGCAACCTTCTATAAAATGTTTGGGAAAATATTCATATTACAACAAGATAGTGATTCCAGTACTTAAAAAGATCAAAACAAGTTTGTCAAAAAAAAAAAACCTGCTGATGCACCTCAGAGCCCAGACGTCAACATTATTGAATGTGTTTTGGTTTATTCGGATTGTGAAAAGCAGACAATCCCTAAAATCTAAGACTGGACATTGGAGGTGTTTACTGTAATGTCCACAGCCGTGGCCCGTCGTTCAAATTCACAACCCTGACGGCCGCGACTGCAGACTCCCGAGTGCCGGCCGCCATCTCCTTCCTAGGAGACACCAGAATTCACTTCCGCTCCGCTTTGCTACGGCCTCTAGGGTGTGTGCGTGTGTGCACTCGTGCCCGGCCTTAAAGGGCCAGCGCGCAAATTAACAAATTTACTAATTAGTCCGAATCAATCTGGACTATAAAAAGGGCTCTGCCCCTTCACTCCTTGTCTGATCGTTGTTTGTAATCCTATGTTAGTCTTGCAAATTGTCCCTTAGTCGTATCCTGCTCCCACTGTTCCCATGCCCTGCTACCTGTATCCTGCATCCTGTGCTGCATTTGTTCCTGTGCCCTCTCTAGTGGCTGCTACTTCGCTACGGCGGTGCGCCAAGTGGGTCCACATGCCCACAGATTACGACATTTACAAGAAGTAAGAAAATAATTCTCTGTCGATTTCATTGAAAAACTGAAAGCAAGTCTCTCGAAAAGACTAGAAGCTGTCATACAGGGATAGGGTGGACACACGAAATACTAAAATATGTGATTATATATAGTTGTTAAGGCTTCTGTGTAATTTCCCTTTAAATATGTTTTCTGCTTGTTTCCTGACACTAAAGAATTAATAACTTATACCTAATAGCAGCTTAGACTTAAAAGAAAAAAGAGCAAGGGTCTTTTTGACTTTCTCACAATACATGTGCTAAGATTTTTCTTGCAAACAGGAGCTCAGTAAACCAAGCTCTTTGATAAAGGCTCTGATTGTTTGCCGCGTATGTGGTGCAATTCTTTAAGATTTGTGGATGCATGCATTTGGATGCTTCAGAGCTTTCCTTAGATGCTTTGACCCAGGGACCCGAAGCTAAAATTTCCCTATACAATGCTGTTTTTTTATTTGTTTAATAAAAGATATTGTGTATTCAGTTAGACCCTCTGCTACAAAGAAGAAAAAAATCTCCTTTATTTAAAAAATGGCAAGAATGTGACAGTCTACATAGTGAATTATTAAGCTGTCTGTCAGTCAACACTCTTCTGTGTGTTTAGTCCCCCAAATGTCTTGAGAAAAAGGGGGATCGGGAATATTAAAAGCTCAACCCGTTGTTCCTGCGGGAGATAAGCCACTGTCAGAGGTATCTGGCAGAAGCTTATTCCCCTCAACCTGTTGATATAAACATGTACGCTCGGCTGGGCTGACCGCTATCTCATGTGTATGGCTGGCTATAAACCAAGGTACCAGAGTGATACTTTTACTTGCTGTTGTTTGACATTGTAGTCTAGAATCTAGAACTGGCAGCTGTGACACATGCTCTCCACCAATGGATTAGGAATGTATCTAAGACTCTGTTCACATCTGCGTCGGAGTCCCGTTCTGACGTTCCGTTGGAGCTTTCCGTCAGAACGGGACCCTGAATATACACAAACTGACACAGACGGAAACCAGAGGTTTCAGTTTCCATCACCATTGATTTCAATGGTGACGGTTCCAGTGCCCATTGTTTCCGTTTGTCTCTGTTGTGCACCGGACCCGTCGTTACTTTTACTATCCACGAATTAGGCCCTGAACAACAAGTTATAAGTTATCCATTTATATGCCAATTTCTATATCCAAATCAAGCAAATGTAGCGCTCTAACATTACAGTATATTCCCTTATACAAATGTATCATCAGATTCTTATCTTAAGTACCCCAACCATGGAAAGCAATCACACCCCTCCTCTGCTCTTCTGACCTCAGCATTGTTCTCAGGAAACAAATTATGACAGAGATTCTATAACAAAGATACAGTACTAATTGTTGTCTTGTATGTTAGTGATATTTATTAAAAGTAGAACCGCTATAAATAAATAATGTAATGGTGCAGCAGAGAGATAATACTGTATATGTGGAAACTATGGCTGCCATACTGTGTTTTTGTCATAACACACCTTGCATATATAAAAAAGAAGTAAGTAGTACTTTCTATAATATTATTATTGTTTATTTATATTGCACAATAAACTTCTAGGGCACTTCACATGTGACGAGAATTAATCTATAGCATCAGAAGGTATACAAACAACAATCAGGGGCGTAGCTAAAGGATCATGGGCCCCAGTGAAAGAGTCCTTCTTGGGCCTCTCCCCAAACTTCTTCTCATGGTCGAAAGCCCGCAGCTTTCAGCTGCATCGCTGGGTCTCCTAAGTGACCCAACGATGCAGCACTAGCAGCCAGGAGCTTTGCTAAGGTCTTAAAATGCCAGGGGAGACAGCATAACTATAGTACTATGACCCTATAGCTATTGATAGGATTAGATACAGTGGCTCAGCAGAGAGTATCACACATGATAGGATTAGATATAGGGCCCAGTTCGCTGACATTGTGCTCCAGCGCTGGAACCAGGAATGGTAAGTCTAATACTTGCCTTGCTTTTTTATATGTAACTAATTTTTTTTTGTGTGTTCGTGTTCTTTTACAGGTTCAGTCATTGGACTACTTAGGATTCAATGGCATTTGTTGTATTTCAATAAAATATTTCTGTTCTTGTATTTTTTAACATTTATTAGTACCGTCTTAGTAATGGCCACTGGCTGATTGACGGGGTCCATTACTAAGGCAGGGCTTAATGTTAGCCGGTGAAAAGGCTAGCACTAAACCCCATTATTACAGAGGAGCTGCCACCACCAGGAGTACCGGGAAGAGCCGGGTGCGACAGTCGGGTACTGGGATTAAACCTTGGCCCTTCCCACCCTGGTAAGGCTAGCCTGCTGCTGCTATGTTGTATCTAGCTGGTTATAAAAAATTGGGGGACCTCACATAGTTTTTTCCATTTATTTATTTTTTTAAAACAAAAATGACGTGGGGTCCCCCTCATTTTTCATAACCAGCCAGATACAACATAGTAGCAGCAGGCTAGCATTACCAGTGTGGGAAGGCCCACTGTTTTTGGGCTTTCCCAGCCTAATCTTACCAGCCTGTGGCCGCCCCAGTGCCCGACCATGACTGCAGATGGTTAGGTACTGGATCGCACCCAGCTCTTCCCGGCACCCCTGGTGGCGGTGGGTACCGGGGTAATAATAGGGGTTAGTGTTTGCCTCTGCACCGGCTAACACTAAGCCCCACCTTAGTAATGAATGCTGTCAATCAGCCAGCGGCCATTACTAAGGCGGTAGTAATAAAGTAATTGGGAGACATCTGTCAATCAATGGAAAGCGAGAGGAACTTGTGAAAGTGGGCAGAGCTAGTGGCAGCTCATGGATATGCCAGTCTCATCTCTGGCTTTGCTGCCTGGGGTAAAAGGGCTAAAGTTAGCAAATAAGCGACAGACCTCTGGAATCAGCATCTCGGTGACTACATTATGCTTCCCTCAGTAAAGTCAGCATAATGTGGATGACAGGTTCCCTTTAAGGCTGCTTTACACCTGACATTACTGGATAAATGAATATTCGGAATGACATTCAGTTCCTATCATATAATAAAGCAGAACGTTTGTACAGGACCACTTCCATAAGAGGTATGTATACAAACAAGTATAAGTTGATGACGAAAACATAAATACTTGCATAAAATTGATTATGTTACCAGTCCTGCGAATATTTCAGTTTGTGAATGACCATAACCACCATATATCCAATCACTAAAACTTAGAATGAATCCATTAAATGACATATGGAGTAGTTACATTACTTGGCTTATCCATTCAGACCATTGATTTGCATTACAAAGATATGATTGTATTAAATATAAAAAGAGAATTTGCCATTATCCTGTTTCTTAAAGGATATAATTACAGCAAGACAGAAGATCTAATACATTGTATGTAATTATACGCGGGGAAACTACTGAAATGGCAGTGTAATGGTTTCTAGTGGAATGTAACAAACATATTTTCTGCAACAAATATTTATTTACCAGAAATTACTTTTCCAGATTCAAGTAAATGTACTTTTATTTAAAGAAGCTTTAATCCTCTGTACTTTAATAGCTGCAGTTCATAAACAGGAAGCCCTGGAGTTGCATAAGGTACAACAAAGAGTAATTAAACTGATAAGGGTCCTGGAGAATCTTAGTTATGATCAAAGATTAAAATAAATAAATTTATTTAGTCTTCAGATGAGATGTCTAAGGCTGTGTTCACACAGAGTTTTTTGCAGGAGGAAAATTCAAACTGAATTTTGAGGCAGATTTTGTCCTTCCTGCACGTCGTTTTCCGCAATTTTTGCCGTGTTTTTCGCCCGCGGCCCTTGAGTGCTACGGGCAAAAAAACTCAGTGAAATATGCTCTCTATGCCTCCCATTGAAATCAATGGGAGCCATTTTCGGCCGTTATTTGACGAGTTTTGCGGAGCGGCTTCCGCCCCAAAAAGCTCGTCAAAATACTCTGTGTGAACAGGCCCTAAGAGGGGACATGAAAAAAATCGTACAAATAAATAAATGTCCAATACAAAAAATATGGTGAAAGCTATTCCATATAAAGTCCCATGTGGATAAATATAAGATTATTATGCATATGAATACTAATAATTTGTATGCTCCATATGTCCTAGGAGGAATGAAACTTCGAGAGTCACTTGTAGAGAAGGATCTGGGTGTACATGTAGATCATAGAATAAATAATTGCATGCAATGTCAATCAGCTGCTTCTAAAGCCAGAAGGATAATGTCAAATAGTAAAAGAGGTATGGATTTGTGAGACAGAGACATAATATTATCTCTTCAAAAATAATTATCATGGCCTCATCTATGATCCAGTGCTGAGGAACAGCCAGGTATGATAGGTCCTCCCCATGCTTAAACAATCATTGCTCCTTGTGAAAGAAGCAAACAAGCGCTGCTCAACGAGATGTCTCACAGATCGGCACTCATTTTCACAGCCCATATCGGGCCGTGTAATAGGATCTTAACACAGCTAGATTTGCTTTGGACCATAGAGATCCAGTGACTAAATTATTAAAAACATTTAGCCTATAAGGGAGTACATACCATAGTGATAGTGGGTGCAATGGGGCCCTTGGAGAGATGGGACCCAGTACTGGTTGATCCCATGCATTTCACTACAAAATGTCAAACATGCAGAACTCCCCCACCAGATTAACAGCATTGTTTGCAAACAAGTAGAGGGGCATGGAGTGGGAACAAACACCATGCCCTTTCTGTTCTGGGAGGCAAAACCCAGCACCATAATTGTGCCCATTTTGATCTCTTCAGTGTGGCCCCCTGTCGTCTATATACATCATTGTGTATAGACAATTTATTTACACATTTCTAAGTGCCTACTAGTGCAAACATACAAATTACTGTTAAATTCTCTACATGTTTTATAACCTATAGGATGAGGCGATCAACCCACTATATTTTTGCCAAACTAATGGAATCTGACAACAACCCTGTTTAGTAAAAGCAGAATCAATAAGGGCCTGTACACACCACCGTTGCCCATCCGTTGAGGGTTTCCATCGGGTTAACCCCTCAACGGAAAGGCAAACAGAAGCCTAAGCTTCCGTTTCCCTCACCATTGATATCAATGGTGACGGAAACGTTGCTAAAGGTTTCAGTTTGTCACCATTGTGACAGGGTTCCATTGTTTTGACGGAATCAGGAGTGCAGTCGACTATCAATGGTGAGGGAACAGCAGCTTAGGTTTCCGTTTGCCTTTCCGTTGAGGTGTTAACCTGACGGAAACATATGATGGAACCCCTCAAGGGATGGGCAACGGTGATGTGAACACAGGCTAAAAAAAATTCTGAATAAGAACAACATTAGTAATCTAAGTAAAATGTTAAAACCTGTTTCATTATGCAGTGGTTTAAATGAGTCTGTGTGGCCATGGTTCATAACAAATCACATAATGAATTGATTCTATGCGGTTATTAGCTAGGTGACCTGCGAGACTTTGATTCACAGTATCTTGGAGTCTACAAATATATTTATAAGTCAATTTGTAAATCTTTTTAATAAAATAAAGCACCCACCAGAATGGGGAGTCAGTGTACTTGTCTAAAAGTGTGCCTATCATTTTCACCCAAAAAATTTAAAAGGACTCCCATGTTCTTATAATTCTGGGGCAATACATCCTACTCAGTAATTCTACCAATTTTTCTGTTCTTCACAACTTTTTACAGATATCCGCGCGCCGTTTGGAGCTTGAAAAGGGCTTGTAGCGGCATGGCTAAGGGGGGGGGGGACTCTCTCCGGCTTCTGCCAGTGAGTTGTGTACTGATGCCAGTTACCAACATTCTTTGCAGCCAGATCGGACTGCAGTGACAGCAAGTGAAGGGGGAGTGTGAGCTGCTGCTGATATGTTTCAGAAGGAAGCCGAGTGATGGCGGAAAGTGTCGAAGCACAAGCGGTCAGTACTTCGTGAAGAGCACGGGAGCGCGCACGCTGTGGAAGAGAAGACATCCGTATACACTGATAGCTAGTCTGTATAAGGAGTTTACATGAAGACGGCCAACAGAGGATTTTTTTTCTA
This sequence comes from Rhinoderma darwinii, assembly GCF_050947455.1. Lineage (NCBI taxonomy): Eukaryota > Metazoa > Chordata > Amphibia > Anura > Rhinodermatidae > Rhinoderma > Rhinoderma darwinii. The sequence goes on along the minus strand of NC_134690.1, from coordinate 355,366,850 downwards.
CTAGGAGAATGCCACTTAGCAACAGGGAATACAGAGTGAAAAAAAGCAATTACCAAATTTTCAATAATTTATATTAAAAAGTGAGAATTCTAGAAATAAGCAGTTTAAGTGTAAAAAAATGTTTATATGATAGTAACCCTTTAATAAATATGTAAAATGAGACAAACAATCTCCATTAGTTCTCATTCACATGCAGGAAAACCAGATATAATATAGGGGGATAAATATAGACACAGAATATGGATTTTTTTTTTAATCTGCATTTACTTTCATATACAGTATAATTCGGTATTGTGTCCATATAGCTCTGTACTGTGTCAGTGTTCTGTCACTCCCAGTCTCAATATAATTCAAACATACATATGTTAGAAGAGATCTGCAATTATTATAATGATTTCCCTCTGGAAAACAGCTCAGATCATTGCAAATATCAGTAATGTGAATTAATGCTCATGTATTTTCTTGTACAATCACTGATTAAATGCCGAATTGTAGTATTTATTAGTGACAACTAGAATAAAGCCTAAATTAGTTGCAACAATTGGAATAAATTACTATTGGTAATCAGAAATGCTCATCTCTATGGTAAGATAGTTAACTCTCCATCTGTTCCGTCTATGGCCAACTTTAGCGACCATATTCACATTATCACTGCAGTGCATATACCGTATGATTAATGTTTGTACAAATATAATTGAGTTTAATGCAAGCTATTAATATGGTGTGCACAGGGCCGATTCTAGTTTTTCTGCTGCCTGAGGCAAAAGTTAAAATGTTGCCCCCCAGATCTTGATTGACATACCCGTGGCTGTTCTACATCACTAGCAGCCTCCTCCAACTCTTGAGGATGCACCGCTGCCTTGTACTCCCCTGGAATGTGTGGTGCAGCGATGACGGCGGGCAGAGTACACCTCACTGCACGGTACGTGCTCAGGTACAAGGAAATAGCGCAACCGAAAAAGTTGGAGAAGACTGATAGTGATGTATAACAGCCAGGGGGATGTCAATCAAGCATGGAAAGGTGGATTTGGAGGCAGGACTATGTGCTCAGGATAGCGGCACAGCCCCATGAATCTTTAATGAGTAATTAGCATATAGCATGAGCATTTTAAAAGTTGATTTTATAGTTTTTTTCTTCATCTGAAAAAAAACATACAAGGGAATGTTTGGAAATATTGTCAGGTAATGTATTACTGCATGGTGGCAGTTCAAGGGTTTAAAACTACAAGACAGGATCCAATTAAATATACAATGAATTGAAAACAATTCCATCTGCCTGCAATTTTGTTATTATAAATATATCCTATATAATCACAGCTCCAGAACCAAGCTCATACATATATACATCACCAGAACAAAGCTCATACATATATACAGCACCAGAACCAAGCTCAGTACATATATATAGTACGATAACCAAGCTCAGTATATACATACAGCAACAGAACCAAGCTCAGTACGTAAATACACCAGAACCAAGCTCCGTACATAAATACAGCACCAGAACAAAGCTCATTACATAAATACAACACCAGAACCAAGCTGAATGCATAAATACAATACCAGAACCAAGATCAGTACATAAATACAACACCAGAACAAAGCTCAGTACATAAATACAGCACCAGAACCAAGCTCAGTACATAATACAGCACCAGAACAAAGCTCATTACATATATACAGCACCAGAACAAAGCTCAGTACATATATACAGTACAATAACCAAGCTCAGTATATAAATACAGCAACAGAACCAAGCTCAGTACATAAATACACCAGAACCAAGCTCAGTACATACAGTACCAGAACAAAGCTCAGTACATAAATACAGAACCAGAACCAAGCTTAGTACATAAATACAGCACCAGCACAAATACAGCTCAATTTAGTGCAACCCCTGCCGTATAAGTTTGTACGGCATAAAACTACAGCTCCCAGCATGGCAAGGATATGCTGGGAGTTGATGTTTCACCAAAAAATCATACCACCCTTCATCTTGCTGCAGATAGTAAAGTGACTACAGTACTTATTAGAGGCAGAATAAACATTTAAATTAAGTGACTCACAGGTGACATCTTCTTAGATTCTAGTTGTTCTTATTCTCTTTTCTTCTCTATCCGGTCCAGACCTCTATGATAACTTCTACCGTCAACAGCCCATTTTTGCAGTTTTACGCTCACATGTATTCAGCTTCTCACTTTTCTAAATTTCTGCACCTATAAACGAAGATAAAGTTATCATGGTGCCCCACACTACTCACCTAAATATAATAGCACCATACACTGTGTCCCTGATTATAATAGCACCATGCACTGTGTCCCACACACACACAGTGTCCCATGTAGATAATTCCCCCTATAGATAGTGACCCCATAGAGCGCCTTGTAGTTAGTGCCCTGATATTATCCACTATAATCCACTGTAGACAGTGCCCCACATAGAGCCCCATGTAGACAGTGCCCCACATAGAGCCACCTGTAGACAGTGCCCCACATAGTTCCCCCTGTAGACAGTGCCCCACATACATAGTGCCCCCTATAGAGCCTCCTGTAAATACTGCCCTCATAGAGCCCCAGTAGATAGTGCCCCCCACAGAGCCCCCTATAAATAGTGCCCCCCATAAAGAACCCTGTAAATAGTGGCCCCCATAGATCCCCCTGTAGTAGTGGCCCCTGTAGATAGTGCCCTACATACAGTCCCCTGTAGATAGTGTCCCACATATAGACCCCTGTAGATAATACACCACATATAGCTCCAATGTAGATAGTGCCCAACATGTAGCCCCCTGTAGATATTGCCCCACATCTAGCCCTGCTGTAGATAGTGCCCCACATGTAGCCCCCCTATAGATAGTGCCCCACATATAGCCCCCCTGTAGATAGCGTCCCACATATAGCCTCCTGTAGATAGTGCCCCACATATATCCCCTGCAGATAGTGCCTCACATATACCTACCCCTGTAGATGGTGCTCCACATATAGCCCCCCTTTGTAGATAGTGCCCCACATATATTCCCATGTAGATAGTGCCTCACTTATAGCCCCATATAGATATTGCCCCACATATAGCCCCCAAGTAGATAGTGCCCCACAAATAGCCCCCCTGTAGATAGCGCCTTACATATAGCCCCCCCTGTAGATAGTGCTGCACATGTAGCCCCCCACACTTTTAACAGAAAAAAACTTTACATACTCACCTGATCCTGTTCCCACGCTGTCCTCTTGCAATGCAGGCCTGCTCTCTTCTGAGCAGGTCTGCTGTGGCTGAATGATGCAACGCCGCGATGACGTCATCGCACCGATTGAGTCATTAAAAGGCACTGAATAGCTGGGCAAGGCATTTTTCCCTGCCAACCAGAGCCCTTCAATGGCGCAGGTGTCGTGATGACATCATTAAAAGGCGCTGAATGGCGGGGCCATTCAGCGCTTATACGGTGATTATGCATGTAATTATATCTGCGTCCTGTAGACGCAGGTACAATTATAGTGCAGGAGGAGGTGGAGGCGGCTGGTTTCAGTGGCACCACGCGCCCTCACAGAGGCAGCAAGCCGCCACCTGAGCAGAGATGCTCGTTTCTCCTCATGGACGGTGAGGCCCTGGGTGTGCACACATTGCAGGGGTACTGTCAATATAGCTGCTAAGAAACAGCCAAGAGTCTTAAAGGAGATTTCCTAGGATTAAAAACACATTAGCTGCCGGGTTGTGTGTTGTATTGAAGCTCAGCTCCATTAAAGTGAACAGGCTGAGCTGCAATACCACACACAAACAATGGACAGGTGTGGTGATGTTTTAGGAAGAAAGCAGCTATGTTTTAAAAGGGAATGTATCATCAGAAAGTAACACATTATGTTGTCAAAAGTATGTGCACACCCCTTCTAATTATTGAGTTGAGGTGTTTCAGCCACACCTTTTGCAAAAATGTGCATAAAATCAAGCACACAGCCATGAAATCTCCAGATACAAACATTGGTAGTAGTGTGCATTATACTGAAGAGCTCAGTGACTTTAAAGAGACACTCCGGTGATTTTTTTTCATTGTGGCCCCCGTTTCTAAAGTACACCCAGTAAAGGGTAGGACAGGTCATGCTCTTACAGAGCGCTTTGTTGCCATACAATCCAGGCTGCAATTGTGTCATGTGACCACACTGCGATTGACAGATTCCTACAGCGTCTGCTGTGTGGACCGGAAGTCTCTTTCACTATGCATTCCTAGAGACTCACAATAATAAAAAAAAATCACTGGAGTATCTCTTTAAACAGCACTGTCAACCTTTGCCACAAGTCAGTTTGTGAAATTTCTGATCGGCTAGATCTGCCCTGCTCATCTGTAAGTGCAATTATTGAGAAAGTGGAAGCATCAAGGAGTGACAACAGCTCAGCTTGAGGGCCTTTTATATTAGAAACCCCCTATAAATCACCCCATTTAAAAAACTGCATCCCTCAAAGAATTAAAAGCAGCATTTATAAAGTTTGTTAACACTTTAGGCGTTTCACAGGAATTAAAGCAAAGTGGAGGTGAAATTTACAAATACTGTTTTATTTGCAGAAACTCTGTTTTAATAAAAATAAAATAAAAATTCTGTAACAAAGAAGGTTTCACCGGAGAAATGCAACTCAACATTTATTGCCCAGATTCTGCAGTTTTTAGAATATGCCACATGGCCCTAGTGTGGTAATGAACTGAAGCACCGGCCTCAGAAGCAAAGGAGCACCTAGTGGATTTTGGGACCCCCTTTTTATTAGAATATATTTTAGGCACCATGTTAGGTTTGAAGAGGTCTTGTGGTGCCGAAACACCTCCAAAAAGGCACCATTTGGCAAACTACACCCCTCAAGGAATTCCTCAAGGGGTATAGGGAGTATTTTAACCGCACAGATTTTTTTGCTGAATTTAGTGGAATTAGGACATGAAAATTTAAATCAGTTATTCACTGACAAGCCTATTAGATACCGCCTCCAGATGGGGCCTAACGGGCTTCTATACGTGGCAGACCAGAATGCCATTGTTAGGCCTCTGGTTGCCATAGCAACAATCGGCATCCGCACGATCACATCGCGGCGATACCGATCGCAACAAATCACTAAGATGCCACGATTGCTTTTGATCGCGGCATCTAAGGGGTTATTGGCAGGAATCAGACCTAGCTCTGTTCCCTACCGTTACTCCAAGGTATCAGCTGTAACATACAGCTGACACCTGTGGCTGATGTCGCAGGCTCAACTTCTCAGCCTGCGCCCTCTTATTTTTGCGGCTGGAAAACTTTTAGGCCCTGCTTCTTTTACGCCCAGCTAGTAAAAGAAGTAAAAACGCCCAGATGTACATACACAATATACGCCCAGTTGTACTTTAACGTTAAACACGCCCAGTTGTACTTTAGAAAGCCTCATTTGCATAAATATAAAAATGGTCATAACTTGGCCAAAAATGCTCGTTTTTAAAAAAACAAAACGTTACTCTTATCTACATTGCAGTGCCGATCAGCTGCAATAGGAGATAGGGGTTACAAAATCTGGTGACAGAGCCTTTTTAATGTATAGGTGCGTTGTGTTGCTGGTGCGGGCTCAGAAGTTGAGCCTGCATCATTGTCCAGTTGTCTATTAGAAAACTAATTAGCATAAATCTAAAATTGCTCATAACTTGCTCAAAAATGATTGTTTTTCAAAAGCACCGATTACATTATGTAGGACATAGGGCACTTATAATGTGGTGACAGAGCCTCTTTAAGGCCCTTTTACATGGGCCAATTATCGTACAAACAATTGTTCATAGAACGTTCGTTGCCGATAATTTCCCTGTGTAAACAGGGCAGCGCTTAGCAGATGAACGAGCAAACGCTTGTTCATCTGCTGATCGTATCCAAAAGCCAAAATATTATCATTGTCGGCAGCACATCACCCTGTGTAAGACGCGCTGCCAACATGATTATAATGTATGGGGACGAGTGATCGGAGTAACATAGCTGTGACTGGAGAAAACGAGCGCTGATCAATGTGCAAAATTGGCTGGAGTACCTTAAGTCTCTAGAGAAAAGTAGTACTCCACCACTCCTGGAGACTGTAATAGTCTATAACATTTATGAGTCTCTTCAAAGACACAGATTACTGCAGCATTCAAAATAAACTGCCTTTCACTTTCCGAGCCAGATAAGGTCACGACTATTTCAGAAAAAGTGCTAGAAGCTTTTTTAAGCAGCAAATTGATGCATTGTTTTCTTTACACATAAATATATATCTGCACCTAGTTTAATAAGTTATTTTCTTTTCAATTATTTGTGACCTTTCATTTCATTTATATATTTTTATTTATGGGCTTAAAGTGCAGACTCTCAGCTTTAATTTGAGGGCATCCACATCCTAATTTGAGGAAGAGCTTAGGATTTACAGCTCTTTAATATGTAGCTGCCTCTTTTTCAAGGGACCAAAAGTAAATTGGACAATTATCTCAAAAGCTATTTAATGGGTTGCATGGGCTATTCCCTTGTTAATCCATCATCAATTTAGCAGGTAAAAGGTCTGGAGTTGATTCCAGGTGTGACATTTGCATTTGGAAGCTGTTGCTATGAACCCACAACATGAGGTCAAATAAGCTCTCAATGCAAGTGAAACAGACCATCGTTAGGCTGGAAAAAATTAAGAAATCTATCAGAGAGATAGCACAAATGTTAGGAGTGGCCAAATCAACAGTTTGATACATTCTTGGAAAAAAAGAGCGCACTGATGATCTCGTGAATTCCAAAAGGCCTGGACACCACGGAAGACAACAGTGGTGGATGATCGCAGAATCCTTTTCATGGTGAAGGAAAACCCTTCACAACATCTACCCAAGTGAAGAACACTATCCTGGAAGTAGGTGTATCAGTATCTAAATAAAAGCAGAAATGTCAGCTCACCATCCCAGCTGCACGAAGAAGAGAGCGATCTCCACGCTATAGGAACAACATTCTTGAGGAAAAGATCAGCACTCCTTGTGAAATTTTGAAAAATAAATCTTCTTTATTTATTTAAATAGCCAGTGGAAAACCTGAACAGCTTGAAGTGGAAAAATTACATAAAGCGTCCGTCCCCTCTGGCTTTCTAGAGACACCCTATCACTTCAAACATGTCTCATGAGCACATCTCACTAATTCTTAAAGAGAGCAGGGGCCCTTCGTCCTGTTCTAATTACCGGCCTATTTCACTATTGAACATAGTCTAGTAATATAATGATTGCAAACAGTCTAGTCTGGGATCTGACACAATACAGGGCCCCTAATACAACACGGCCACTAGGGCCTATTTCTTACAGCTTATTCACAAGTAACCTGTAAGACCTTGTTTCTGATGTGTCCCGCCGGTGCGGTGATAACAAAGATTACAATCCAGTTAAAAGTAGACATGCATATGTTTTGTATAGTTGGAGGGTTGGCCCTCAGAATAATTTCCTCTGCAGGGCCTAAGGAATACATGTCTGAAACTGCCTAGATGCAAACATGAGACTTCAATTATTATCTTACAGTGTTGATGGGTGCGGTGGGCACTTATTTATTTCCTATTGTTTAATAGGATCAACATATTCTGCAGCATTATATACAGATAGACATCAAGCACCACTGTCCCTGTCCTCACTAGGGCTTCTCATTTCCCTATTTCAACCCACTTACACAGCATGTAACAAATAAGGTTTGCAGTGTTTGCCTCTCAGGTCTTTCCATTTTCTCCATCTAGCTGACCTTCATTGTATGTCATCATTGGAATCTGTAGAGTGAGCATACGGTGTATGATATGCTCAGGCTGTTGATTTAGACACATTAGTTGGCTTTGTTGTGTGTCTAATTTAGCAATTGTGTTATTTGGCATTGTCAATTTAGCATGAAATTTTAATATCATTTGTAAACAAGAAAATATCTTGTAAAAAAACCAAAACATCAATAGAAAGAGAGATGATAATATAATACTCTAGTTGTTCAAAGTTGCCTCTGCTACATCATAATTATCTCTCAGCACAATGCTTGGATTTCCAACATCAACTTGTCGTTTCAGGTACATTTTATATTCTCCATTGTAATTTTGTTTACAATGTAGCGTGTAAATTTAAGCCTGATAGACAGTATCCTGATAGACAAGTAGAACATAATTGTGGAAAATTGAGCCTTGTTGTAGTCAGCAGTCCGCCGGAGAATTTGTGCCATCGTAAGCAGATTCTCTTAAAATGTTTTGCTTTCTACTACTACTTATCAGTTGCCCAATTTATGTTATAACACACCCTATAAAAATACCCCCTATTGCTATCCAATTATTTAAATAAAAATGATCCTGGAAAAGTTCAGTAAGTAAGCAAATTAAGGAAAATAAATTAAAGCTATACTCTATTCTCTAGGCAGAAAACAATCTTTTACAATTTGTTTTTCCTGTAAAGCTTCAGGAGTAGTATCGAAAAACACACATAGATCAGACTATGATGCTCGTATTTTTTTAGATTAATTTGATTTACCTGTCACCCTTAGGGAATTATGTGTTTGGTAGTTGCAAGAAAAAGCAATGTTTACAGAAGATAGATACGAATGTTCAAGATCAGAAATGCAGAGCCAGATACAAGCAAGCAAAAACTTTTAGAAAAAGCATCAGCTTTACATAAGAAAAGCTACTTATATGTAACACATTTTCAGAATAGAAGCAGCCCCCCCCCCCCCCCATTATAAGGATACATCTTTCAAACATATGTATATTTGGACCACATTATTACATATATATTATAGAACGACCCAAAGTGTTGGAGAAAACACAACCTAACTGCTCTGACACTAAAGACAGCTAAATGGGTCAGCCAATGTTTTACCCAATCTATCATCTGAAAATAAATTATTGTTCCTTCCCCTCCCGGAATAGTGACCTTTACACATGACACAGAACATGCTCACAACACTTTCTCATAGATGTCAATTGGTAGTTTTCTTATACCCAGGTGCCTGCTGTAAAGAAAACCTCTGTGAGAGTCAGTTCACACGTATCGTAAACACTGCGGATTTTCCGCAATGTATTTAGTTGTTGAAAATCCGCAGCATAATACAGTAGCAGCAAAGTGAATGAGATTTTAACAAAACTCATCCACAGGCTGCGTAAATGCTGAGCGGAAAAAATGCTCAGAAGTTGACCAGCGCTGGATTTTTTTTGTCCGCAGCATGTCAATTGTATTTGCATAAACGCTGCTTATTTGTTGCAGGCTTTCCCCATTTGATTCAATGGGAGGTTAAACCCGCGACAAATAGCAGATGTTGCGTGTTTTTTTTGCGACGGAAAAGAAGCGAATCTGCTGCAATTAAACGCAACTCAGAATTCTGTACCCAAAATTCTGTGTTTCTTCGTCCAGGCTGGCATCCTGGGATGACATTTTATCCCATGGCTATGTAAGTATGAAGCTTCTTTTTTAGGTGCCGTTTTTCGAGCGGACAATCCGGTCGAAAAACTGCACCACAATTTGGTGCGGTTTTTAGATCGGAATTCCCTATGACGGACAGGGCGGATATGCTGTATGCTTTTACGCAGCATATCCGCCCTGGGTGAACATACCCTAAATATTCATGCAGCAGTTTAGGTAAAATAGCTACCTCATGTAAAGAAAAAATAATAAAAATACACAATGAGAAAATAAAAACTAGGGGGAAAAAAGGAGATTTTAGTATATATTTTAATTAGTAAAAAAAACAAAACAAAATAGGATGATACATCCCTCTAAACTTACCTCCTCTGCAAGGCTCCCAACATCAGGACAGATGAATTGATATATTAATTGTTTATTATTTGAAAAAGAATCAATGATTTTATTCAGAGTTTAATATCATTTTTTATATTCAGGGTATAACTATACTGTGCATTTACAGTTCTACAACTAGTTATATTATTTTGCCATTTGTTCAGAAAAAATGTCTAAGTTCTGTTATAGAATATATGGAGAAAACGATATTAGCACTGTAAATCCTAGTTGGAGATAACATTTATCTAAGATTTACATTAAAAGAATCTAGATTTCCAGAAAACAAGTTATGTACATTACAAAACCTAATTCAAAAACCATAGACAATGATATGAGCTTGGTCCTATCTTTGCAGATATTATAGCATCTTATATTCGACTCTTATAGAAAGACTTTCTATTAGAAACATGGCTGGTGATCTTTGCATTTATTTAGCCACAAGAGCATTAGCGTGGTGGGCCACTGATATTGGTAGATAATGTGAGGATCGTAGTAATCTATGCTCCAAGTCATAAAGGTGTCAAAAGAATTATTCTCATATTCAACCAAGTTTTACCAAAGGTCCAGGGATGCTGAGCTTTTCCTGCGTCTTCCTCGTGAACATGACATCCTCTGCTCCTGCATGAGCCATGAAATACATATACTCTCTATAAATTAATATTCCTTCTGCTGTATTGTGGAATATATAACATATTGATGGACTATTTATGTTTAGAATGTGGGAGATCATAAAATCACTCCATGACCGAATTTAGGGCATTATGATCTAGAGGACGCAGGCAGGAAAAACTTCTAAAGTCTTTTAGTTTATTTTTGGGAATGGGACATTCGGGTGACGAGACTCTTTAAGGGCAAAGACCCCTTCTGCCCTCCGTATTATCCAGCCCTGAGTATGAATCACAAGGTTCTCCCAATTAGCTTGGCCAATAATAAACCTCCTAATATGTACTAGTAAAAATAAACCCAATCAGATCTACAAAGATACTCAACTTTTTATGTAGTTTATGTTTTATGTGAACTGTAAAATAATATTCAAAGGACACTTTAAATCTTTATTTTATCGTGTTGAAACATATGTACCTCAAGCTGGGCTTTTTTTTCATTATCTGGGAGTTACAGTAAAAATGTTAATAAAATACTAAAATATAGAGGACATCTGTGTAATGGCAGGATTAGCCCATTGCCATTTTGGCACTGAAAAGAAATGAAACTATTAAGCATATTATAAAACAATATTTAAGATAGAAAACCGGAGCGCTAAAAGTACAATGGTATTTTCAGTAGATTAAATTGTTATTATGCTCATTGGTGTCAGTCATAATTGCCCTCATTCTTCTATAAGGATAGGAATCTTTTGTAAATAGCCAGGTAATGGCAGCAGTCCAAACTGCTCTTTAACTCTAATAGATGTGTTCATTTATTTTAAGTGTTAAACTGAAAACATCTTGTTTAAATAGGTTTAGCTCAATTATACTGTAGATGGAACACATGTAACTAAAATCTAAAATAAAGTACATGACACAATGACTAAAGTTAACTGGTGGTTGTGGTCTTAACTTTATAATGACCGTTAGAATAGACATAGATGGTGGAGCACCCAGTAGAAAACGCTGAAAAGTAGTTTTTTTTACCATTTTTGCCCTCTCAGTCTCTGAATACACAGAGCTGAATGAGCACTGCATATTCAACTGAGGCCGTGGCCAGGGCCAAATTTGCCACTAGTCACTGGGGATGCAGTGCCTAGGGTGTTCAGCGTGAGGGGCGAAATTTTACTCTGTGACCAGCAGTCAGGTCACTCATGGAGGGGGCTTCACCAACATCTAAGTGCATGTGAGGAGGAGGAGATTTTTTTTCTGTAGGTAGTCCCACACAGTCCCCCATAGGTAGTGCCACAGAACCCCCGTGTATGTAATGCCACACAGTCCCCTTGTAGATAGCAGCACCCCACGTAGATGGCATCCTCCCCAGTAGATTGCACCATGCTTGTACATAGAGCCACTGTAGCTCCCTATAGGAGCGGAATCCCTCTGGCTCCCTGTTCCTTGTAGATGGCTGCATTGACTCTGGACTTGATATAACACAGTGGACCAGCACTGTTGCTCAGTGGTCCAAAGTCCTGTTTTCATTTGAAAGTAAATTTTGCATTTCATTTGGAAATCAAGGCCCCAGAATCTGGAGGAAGAGTGGAGAGACGCTCAAACCAAGTTGCTTGCAGTCCAGTCTGAAGTTTCCACAGTCAGTGATGGTTTGGGGAGCCATGTCATCTGCTGGTGTTGGTCCACTGTGTTATATCAAGTCCAGAGCCAACACAGCCGTCTACCAGGAAATTTTAGAGTACTTCCTCTGCTGACAAGCTTTATGGAGATGCTGATTTCATTTTCCAGCAGGACTTGGCACCTGCCCACACTGCCAAAGTACCAATACCTGGTTTAATAACCGCAGTGTCACTGTGCTTGATTGGCCAGCAAACTCTCCTGACCTAAACCCCATAGAGAATCTACGGGGTATTGTCAAGAGGAAGATGAGAGACACCGGACCCAACAATGCAGACGAGCTGAAGGCCGCTATCAAAGCAACCTGGGCTTCCATAACACCTCAGCAGTGCCACAGGCTGATCGCCTCCATGCCATGCTGCATTGATACAGTAATTCATGCAAAAGGAGCCCCGACCAAGTGTTGAGGGCACATACCGTACATTCTTTTCAGTAGGCCAACATTTCGGTTTTAAAAATCATTTTTGAAATTTGGCTTATATAATATTAACATTTTCTGAGAGACCAAATTTCGGGGTTTCATTAACTGTTACCCATAATCATCAACATTAAAATAAAAAAAGTGCTGGAAATAGATCACTCTGCGTGTAATGAATCTATATAATATATGAGCTTCACTTTTTGAATTTAATTACTTTATAACTTTTTACTGATATTATAATTCACTCAGAATGACTGGTATATATATATATATATATATATATATCTTGAGAAATTACCTGTGAGAGGACTGAAACGTATCTTGTTTTTTGCACATGGAACAATAAACCACTTTTCTATTTGAAACCAATTTTTGGAGTGCTGAGATCATTTCGTGTGTATCTATAGGATCGCTTGGCTCAAGGTCAGGTTCGCATAGCACCGGCTACTCTACTCTGAAGTGCTGCTTTTTCTATCTAATATATATATATATACATATATATATATATATATATATATATATATATATATATATATAGCAACAAATCCAAAAGACAAGACAGCACTCCAAATTCAGTGATAGATAGGATCACTTTAATCACCCCTTGCGACGTTTCAACCCTACTCAATAAGGTCTTTCTCAAGGCTTGAGAAAGACCCCATTGAGTAGGGTTGAAACGTCGCAAGGGGTGGTTAAAGTGATCCTATCTATCACTGAATTTGGAGTGCTGTCTTGTCTTTTGGATTTGTTGCTGGCTATTTGGGACACTGGTCGTGTGTCTGAACAAGAACCTGTGCACCCGATACTAAAGAAAACGGTGCTGCTTCTACTTTGTTTTTTCTTTTTATATATATATATATATATATATATATATATATATATATATACACTACCGTTCAAAATTTAGGGTCACTTAGAAATTTCCTTATTTTTGAAAGAAAAGCACCGTTTTTTTCAATGAAGATAACATTAAATTAATCAGAAATACACTCTATACATTGTTAATGTGCTAAATTCTAGCTGCAAACATCTGGTTTTTAATGCAATATCTACATAGGTGTATAGAGGCCCATTTCCAGCAACCATCACTCCAGTGTTCTAATGGTACATTGTGTTTGCTAACTGTGTTAGAAGGCTAATAGATGATTAGAAAACACTTGAAAACCCTTGTGCAATTAATTATGTTAGCACCGCTGTAAACAGTTTTGCTGTTTAGAGGAGCTATAAAACTGACCTTCCTTTGAGCTAGTTGAGAATCTGGAGCATTACATTTGTGGGTTCGATTAAACTCTCAAAATGGCTAGAAAAAGAGAGCTTTCATGTGAAACTCGACAGTCTATTCTTGTTCTTAGAAATGATGGCTATTCCATGCGAGAAATTGCCAAGAAACTGAAGATTTCATACAACGGTGTGTACTACTCCCTTCAGAGGACAGCACACACAGGCTCTAACCAGAGTAGAAAGAGAAGTGGGAGGCCCCGCTGCACAACTGAGCAACAAGACAAGTACATTAGAGTCTCTAGTTTGAGAAATAGACGCCTCACAGATCCTCAACTGGCAGCTTCATTAAATAATTACCCGCAAAACGCCAGTGTCAACGTCTACAGTGAAGAGGCGACTCCGGAATGCTGGCCTTCAGGGCAGAGTGGCAAAGAAAAAGCCATATCTGAGACTGGCTAATAAAAGGAAAAGATTAATATGGGCAAAAGCACACAGACATTAGACAGAGGAAGATTGGAAAAAAGTGTTATGGACAGACGAATCGAAGTTTGAGGTGTTTGGATCACACAGAAGAACATTTGCAAGATGCAGAACAACTGAAAAGATGCTGGAAGAGTGCCTGACGCCATCTGTCAAACATGGTGGAGGTAATGTGATTGTCTGGGGTTGCTTTGGTGCTGGTAAAGTAGGAGATTTGTACAAGGTAAAAGGGATTTTGAATAAGGAAGGCTATCACTCCATTTTGCAACGCCATGCCATACCCTGTGGACAGCACTTGATTGGAGCCAATTTCATCCAACAACAGGACAATGACCCAAAGCACACCTCCAAATTATGCAAGAACTATTTAGGGAAGAAGCAGGCAGCTCGTATTCTATCTGTAATGGCCTGCGCAGTCACCAGATCTCAACCCCATAGAGCTGTTGTGGGAGCAGCTTGACCGTATGGTACGCAAGAAGTGCCCATCAAGCCAATCCAACTTGTGGGAGGGGCTTCTGGAAGCATGAGGTGAAATTTCTCCCGATTACCTCAGCAAATTAACAGCTAGAATGTCAAAGGTCTGCAATGCTGTAATTGCTGCAAATGGAGCATTCTTTGACGAAAGCAAAGTTTGAAGGAGAAAATTATTATTTCAAATAAAAATCATTCTTTCTAACCTTGTCAATGTCTTGACTATATTTTCTAGTTATTTTGCAACTCATTTGATAAATATAAGTGTGAGTTTTCATGGAAAACACTAAATTGTCTGGGTGACCCCAAACTTTTGAACGGTAGTGTATATATACACACACACACACACACACACACATACCCACACACACACACACACGTAATATATATTATATATAGACCATATATTTGAAATTTGTTAATACTAAAAATTAATAATTAGGGATGTTATATATCTATAACATCATATTTCTCAGTTTTTTGTAAAAGTCATCCATATGGTCTTTATTGAGAGGATTTCTATCTTTAAATTTATCAAATGCGTGCTTTAATTGGATATAGGAGAATCTTTCCTTCTCCGTCAAGTCAAAATCAACTGATCATTTTTCCCATGTTTTGATTTTTCCTTCTTCCATTATGTCTAATATCTAATCCCTCTAAGTTTTAACAGTGGTAACTCTCGGATAGCCTTACATTCTTCTATATTAAGATTATGCCATAACGGGGAAAAGGATAAAAAACCATTTCGACCAGTCATATTTCTTAAACTGTTGCAGCATTCATGCAGGAGTTGTGCCGTCAACACGTTTTCCATAACTCCAGATTTTAATTGACCAGATTCTAACACCTCATAAATATCTGAAAAGCGGCCTTTAATGTTAGTGATCAACCATTGTAGGAACTCAACCTTATCCCATTCTTGTATGTATTGTAATTGTGCTGCTAGGTAATATACTCTAATATCTGGAAATGCTAGTCCTTCTTGTTCTGTTGAAGGACATAAATAGTCTAGCTTAATCCGAACTCTCTTCCTTCCCCAAATCAGGTTATGAAAGATAGTTATGATTTTCTTAAAATATTTATCTTGTATCCACACCGGGGTAACCCCAAAACACATAAAAGTTTGGGGATCAGCACTGTTTTAATCAAGACAATTTTATCGGCTTTTGATATTGGCAATTCGTTCCATATTCTTATTTTTTTTTCCATTTCTTTTATAAGGGGGAACAAATTATAATCCAAAAATTATTTTATATTATTTGAAATTTCTATACCCAAATATCTAAAGCTCTCTCCTGGATATATAATTAGAAATTTTTTTCGTAACACTATATCACTTTTATCTAGTGCCATTAATATGGATTTTTCCCAATTGACCTTTAGACCAGAATAGAATCCAAATCTTTGAATAATAGCTATAACATAATCCAATTTTTCTTCCAGGTTCGTAAAAAAAAATAAAAGGTTGTCAGCATATAAAATTATTTTATCCTCTTCCGCCCTAGCTCCAAAACCCACAATATTTCCATCCTCTCTGATCAAACAGGCGAGAGGTTCCATTGCCAATGCAAAGAGTAGGGGAGAAAGAGGACAACCCTGTCTATGTTAATGTTGGCTCTAGCACAATTATATAATAATTTAACCATTCCTATAAAAGATTCTCCAAAACCTTGCTTTCTCATGACTGCCCATAAATAGCCCCACTCCACTCTGTCAAATGCTTTAACTGCATCGAGAGACAGAATGGAGCGGGGGGGGGGGGCCTCTCCTGGTGTAACTTGAATATTATTCCTGGGTGTCAACCAGGAAGCCATTGCTAGGCCATTTCTAGGCTTCCTGGTTGACACCCGCTGCAGATGGCGTGGGGACAGCTGCTGTGCCCGCATCATCTTCAAGACGTGACTTTTTGTATGCCCATTTGTGGTAAGTGAGCCTTAATACGGATGTATAGTCACGCCCAATAGCGGTAAGGGGTTAATGCTATGGTTTTTTTCTGTACTCAACAAACTATTAGAGCACAAATCAAACATGACAGGAGTGTAAAACATAGTATCAGTTGTTCATTCCTTTCATCGCTGATATAACAATTCACACATAAAATCTTAGATTTACATCTTCTTTTATTTAGATATATATATATGATAAGTAAATAATCATCATTAATGATAAAATCCTCTCCAGATGGTATCAGGTGGCCATCTCTCTCCATGCAGTCTATCCTGATGGTCCTGAGTAGTGTTTGAGATGTGGAGAGTTACAATGATGTATATTGGTGGGAATGCCCCCTCTCTCAGTTGGTATGTGGTAGAGGATATTATCTAGAAGACTGGGGTGGCTTTGCCTCCTGTATATATGTTCTGCAGGTTGTTGACTGCTGCACATACAGTTGTCCCCAGGCTCTGGAAGTCTAATTCACCGCCTTCAATCCATGGATCTGTTATGTACCACACATGAAGGATTTGATATCAGTGACCAGAGATGTTTCTCATATCACATGCCACTTGGTATAGCTGGCATATCTTCATTGAATCAGATGCCTACTGCAGGTGATCTTGAGCAGATGGAGATTACACTTTTCTGCTGACCTGTCATTTTATCCTCCAAACTGCGTAAGCAGTGTGTATTTTTTTAAAGAAGAGTCATATAATGTTCTAGAGGAGGGCACAACCTTCATCCTGGCATTTGTTAGTTGATGTTCGCCGTCTATATTTACAGTTTAGTATATTCGCCATCACTGTTTTGGAATTCCATTGATGTTTAAGTTGTGTAGCTATAGAAGGGTCATATAATGTTCTAGAGGAGGGCACAAGCTCCATCCTGGCATTTGCTGGTTAAAGTTCGCCATCTATGTCATCATCACAGTTTCGGAAATTCCATTGATGTTTAAGCTGTGTGGCTATTACTTGATATTCCTCCTGGGATGAGCAAAACTGTAAGCAACAGAAGAATGAATAAAACATTATTATATAGAAATTTTCTTTGTATTCTATTCAATACAAGACTCATACCAGACAACACATACATCTCACCTTTATATGCTCTTCTTTAGGGCCGGTTTATGGCCTCCTCACGCTGGCAGACAAGCCTTTTGTGGTTTATAAGTCTTGATGTGATTGTACCAGCGGAGAACGTGGAACAGTTCAGCAGGTGGAGCACCGGATAGTGACTCGAGCACTATTATATCAGCCTGGGTTGGGTTATGTCCTTTGATATAACTTTTATCGGCCAGGTACTTATTTAGAGCCTTCAGGCCAGTGGCTGATCTAACGTCTCCAAAATATACTGTTGTTCCTTTATAGAAGAAGGAAACGCAGCAAGAAATGACCTCACTGCCGGGTGTTGTATCAGCGTTGTCCACTGCCTTAGATGTTATTTCCTCCTTGTTTTCTATAAAAACATGCATTAAAAGTTTTTAGGGAGAAGATGGAGAACATTTTATAGCTGCTAGGAAACTTAAGGAGTCAGTGATTGTTAATAAGAGTCTAGATGTGACGGTTCATGATGGGTGTAAGCACAGACTGATTGTAGAAGACCAGGAGAAAAATACTAAAAGATTAAAGGAGTTGTCTAGTTTAAAAAATCTATTTCCAAATACAGAATTCTAAGTTATTAGAGGGGAGTCTCCTGTTCAGGGTCCGCATCTATTAGTCAGATAGGAGAGCGGCTATAAAGAGTCCCTCTCCCTCTAGAGGACCCAGCATGCGCGTCCAATATAAACAGACAGCTTACACGCAATCAATTGACTAAAGTGAGAAATTTGCAATGTTTTCTTTCCCCTCTGGGGAAATTGAACACTTGCTGCCTGATTCCCTTTTATACTACAGCTTATCACTGTGGGTCCCAGCATAGGGACAACCTGTGAACAGCTTATTTTCATGGGGCTAATCTAACAAAAATGGATTGTCCAAAGCGGACAATCCCTTAAATATAAAAAGATCACATTTTATAAAATATCATGGTAGACATGACAACTGAGAGACAGGGAATGAGCACCAACATTTTTCTTTTACACTATGTAGTAATATAGCTGAGATAATTCTGTGTGTCCCATGTTCAACAGTTAATATGTACAGTTATATTTCTTACCTGGCTTGTGAACAACAACAGATTCTAGTTCAGTGTCCTCGTCATTCATGCCTTCTCTTTTCAAAGGAAAAATCCTCTGGATGATTTTACAGTCTTTGCTATAATCCCAAGAAACAATGAAATTGGAATATTAATATCATACATTTGTTTTAATCTTCAGTAGTGCAATGGTCGCACTCGCTTCTTCAGTCAGCAAGGAATGCTGGGTGCACGTTCTGATCTCCACATCCCATATGCAGTTATAGAAAGTAGCCTTCATATAAACAAGTCAGATATATATCAAATCATCTACAGTTAGTTTACATGATGCTTAACAGGATGTGATCTGAGCTGCCGGTGTGTACAGAGTGAGTGTTACCCAGAAAAGTGACGACCGCCGGTCTGAATATGATCTTAGTATTTTTCCTTCTCCATCAACCACTCATACTGTACTTATACCAGGACACTGATCACATCCATGTACACAATGTAGAGCTCCAGTATCTCTCATTCTCATTGGCGTCAATTTATTAAATGTCTTTGCCAGTTTTCTGGTGTTAAAAAGCAGCAAGAATGGGCACACATTATATTTGAGCTTAAATTTGCAACTTTTCACTCCTCTCGTCACTTTTGAAGTAGTGGGAAAAGTGAGCGGGGTTAGGCAGTCTTAGTAAATCTTTCCCATTATGCCTGTAAATAATAATAGTTAGGGGTGTTGCTAGAATCTCAGTATAAATGGAGGACCGCAGAGGGTACCACATAGCACATAGTGTTGTGTGCAAAATGGATTTTTTTTTTAATGACAACTCCACTAGAAATGTATTTTATTTAGGTTTACTGGTATAAACCCAATGACAGACTATTACATATTATCAGACCTTCTATTCAGTTCAGTCCTATTCAGGATGATGATACAATATAGTGGATTGTCAGTGTTCACCTAGACACCAAGTGCACCATGCGCCATGTACCTGGGCCCAGGGCAGTTCAAAAAGGGTCTTGCCCTCATTTGTCAACTCTCACCTGCTTCCCAGCATTTATCCCACAGGACCTGGAAAAGTTTTATTATCATACACAGACATATACTATTTCATAGGTAATTATATACAAAAATGGGGTAATTTTATTTGATGCAAGTTAACAGAAACTAAACAAGAGACAATTTTTTCACCCTTCTCCAGTGATTTATTAAATATATTATACGGGCCTCACGGATATCAAGATCGATGGGCCACTATGTGCGGGAAGGGGGTAATCTTTATGTTGGAAAAGGATTATGTTATCTCTATAAAAGTGTCCACTTAAGGGTCCAAAATGAAGTATAGGAGATGTATAAGACAGATCATGGGGGGCTGACCTTTACTCTGGGGGCTGACCTTTTCCCTGTATGGGGTCTAGATATTTCTCATGGCAGCCCTGCCTGGGCCTAGTGACATCACTAATAGTAATTATTGATTCTAGGTATTACAATGTAATATGATGGGTAGAAGTTCTCAGTAACTTACCATTGACTAATAATGCACTGGAGAATCAAGAAGAGAATCATGATGGCTATGCCAGGCAAGATGATCATGAGGAGCCTGTCTTGAACTGTGAAAGAGAAAATAATTCAGAAGAAAGAACATTTATTTCCATAGAGTCTTGTTATATAGATGCGACATAAGTGTGAATCATTGATTATATGTGTGAAGAGGTCTTCACTCCTCAGTGTCACCCATGAGAGGTCTATGGGGTAAGATGGTGATGTTCGCAGTCATGCTCTGGGTGGAGATCTGGTATAAAGTTGTGGGCTTCACTGTAATAGCAAGTGATGGAGATTTTTTTTGTTTTTTTTACAATAAGTGGGAGCAAAAAATGAAACTGGAAGAGAGTAATTGAGAAAAAAAAAAGACTTATTAACACATTAACACCTACCTCGGCTGTCTATTTGTTCTGCCAAGTCCTTAACCTTTTCTGCACCTAGGAAAATAAATGAAATTTAATGAAGCACATGTATTGTCCAGCCCTGAGTCCTTAATCCATAAAAACGCCCTGCACCACATGTAGAAAAACTTTCCTATAGATGTTGTATGATGAATACTGACCAATCACAATCCACGGTTAATTTTTCCGTACAGTTTATAAAAAAGAACCTAAATTTCTCTTGGTTGCTATGGGTCCATTGTTAACATTAAAAAGGGGGGTGGGTAATAAAACAGATAAGCAGATACTGAGTGGGCTACTGCTATAACACTTATACAATGGATTGATACATTGTAAATAGTCTGCAACAGTAAGCCAAAAAGAAATGTATGAGGACAAAACAGGTTTGTCCAGCAAGGTAGAAGTATAATGTAAAGGCACAATGGCGGAAAAAAATGAAAGAGAAACAGGCAAAAACAGATGCAGAAGAACAATGGGCTAACCAGTTGAAATATGCTAAGAGCCCACTTACACACCCAACGCGTTTCGCTACAAGGCTTCGTCAGAGGGGAATTATTATCTTTACTGTCAAGCTACCCCTCACACATACACCTCCCCATCCTTCTCTTTCCCTTTTCCCTCTTTCCCAGTTTGTTAGTAAATTACATTTTTCATAATGTCATCTGTGATATGATGCTTTTATGTTATTTACGGCATCTTGTTAACTTTGGAGGGCTTATTCCCCTGTTGTTATATTTTGTGATATTTGCACTCCTGTTGTTAAACAGATACTGAATAAAAATGTACTGAACCATAAATGTGAAGTATACTGTAATGTAATGACAGACATATCGCTATACTGCCATTCCTGATCCTGTTACAGTTTTATAAAAAAATAAAAAAAAAACCCCTAAGGAAATGGATGACAGCAGATACCACATATTGTCATACATTTGTTTCTTTGATTAAAAAAATAAAACAAAAGCAAAGGACATTTTTCACCATACCACACTTATTAGAGTAGAAATTCTGAAAGAAAAAAATATTTGCTATCAAATGGTCGGCAAAATGAGCACAAAATCAACTTTCAATTCCCCATTTTTAGGAATGGTGTATATTGATTTGCACTTTCATTTTTTTCTGTTTATTCTAAAGATAGAGAGAAATGTATTAAACGGAAGTATGAACAGACCCGCACCTATAACTAAAGACTATATAAATATGTATATCGCTATGGGTTACATCATTATCAGTAGTTGTATTAATAATTATATTACAATGATCTGTGAAGTAAAAGGTTTACTGAAAAATAGAAAAGTGGAAATCAATAATCACTAAGGCCTCTTTCACATGCCAGTATTTGGTCAGTATTTGATCAGTATTTTAGATCAGTTTTGCAAGTCAAAATAAGGAGTGGGTCCAAAACACAGAAGAGGTACAAACCTTTCTATTACACTTTTCTCTGAGTTTTGGAACCATTCCTGGTTTTGGCTTACAAATACTGATCAAAATACTGCTGTGTGGACGAGGTCTAATTCTGCACTGCCCTGATTTACATGACACACATATATGCCATTATATTATCCATTCTGATGTCAATTACAGGAACATGAAATTAAGGAGATGTTAAAATGGGAATTTTCCTTACCTTGTGCGGGGTTAATAAGCAATATCAGAAAAATCAGCATTTTTAAATAAGGGAAATCCATTCTCATTCGCAGTCAACAGAAAAAAAGAAGATCTTCTGCCAACACTGAGATGTGAATGACTGAGACAGTGCCCAACACTGAGTCTATTCCATGCAGGTAATTGTGACATCACCGTTGTTCCACACCATTGTGACATCATCAGACCTATAATGATGACATCACAATACCTCCTATTGCAGCAGCTGTGTAGAGAAGTCGGTAAGTCCTCTGCAGATAATGATGAAACACTGCACTGCAGTAGGGGAGGGGGGATCTGTAAAGTTTTAGGGCTGAATAGGAGGGGGCAGGGCTCCTGTGCACCTATGTACTTATGTAGATGGGGAGGTTCATCACAACCCATAGAACTTAATCAGCATCCTTTTCCCATATCTCTAAGACCATTTGGAACAATTAAAACTGTGCTCTCATTGGTTGTCATAGGTCGCTATCTTTCCTATTTTTCTGGTCGATGTATTCTGTATTTACCAGGTTGCTGTCTGCCCTATTTTTCTGGTTGCTGTCTTTCCCAATTTTTGGGTTGCTTTCTGTGGTAGAGTATATGACTTTTAAAATTCGAGCATCGGGCACCCACAGATTCCATATATTCCAGTGTCCACTGTAATCTTGATCTGCCCCTGGCCAAAACTGAATCTTAAACCTGGTGAATTAATTTCCCAATGCATTCTAAAGTGTGACAAATCACTGAAATGCAGAGCTGGCAATAAAATGTCTAAAGTCATCTCAGCTCTTAAAGGGCCAGAGCTTTTATCACTATATTAAAAAGGAAATTGTTTAATTGTCCTAATTATATATATTTAAAATAAATAATGTTGGTCTCCTATTACTTTTTCAGATTTCCCAGGAAGTAATAGGTCTTCTATAAGGTGTTTGTAATGGAATCACTAGTTGAGCAATTCCCCAGAGTGCAAGTTATGGAATTGCTCTGTAAGCTATTCGCCAAAGGTAGCTGGAGACTGTCTGGATAAAGCATGAAGGTAATCCGCTATCTCAAGTCCATCACTACTCTGATCAGCAGAGCCTAAGGCTACTCTATGGTCTTCACCAGAGCCCACCGCAAGGCAGGTTGGATTTGGCTGCATAGAACCCAGGTTGCATTAACAGACTACAGTGTTGGACAGGAGGTGCAATGCAGGCAATACCAAAATGAAAACCAGACAGGAAGAGGGTAAGCAGCAAACTGAGTACACAACTAGAAGAGACTGTAAGTACATATCAGAAAGCAGAAGAGTACCAGGAGTTGCAGAGGTCAAAACCAGCCAAGAGCAGAATGTCCAAATCAGTGAGCAAAAGGGTTAATCTAAAGACAAAGCCGAGGTCTAGTTCCAATAATCCAAATAGTCAAGTGATACAGGGAGTAGCCAGGAGCTTGATCACATACTTGCATACCTAAAGAAATTCACAAGCAACAATGAAAGAACTGACCAGACTTAAATACACCACCCTAGTATCTGATAGGAAGAAGACAGAGAAATGAGATTGGCTCTGCAAGTCAAAACAGAGCTACCCAGAAGCTAGGCTAGTAGTCATGACAATCTTAAAGAGACATAAGTTTCCTAACAGTGTTGTTTTTAGCTATTTACCATATCAGAAATATCAGTATACTGTATGAGTATACCACAAAAAAAAAATCAAGTATGGAATAGCGTAGTAGACTAAGTTATTCCATTTTGTAATATCCTGTGAAAAAATCTATGGCATCCGACACAGGAATTCGTTAAACTGATACATCATCGGTTTTTCATGACGTATCCGCTAAATGGATGTCATAGCAGCCTATGGGGGATGGATACAATTCACAGATGCCTACCAGTGGCGCCTGTCACCCATAGGCTATTATTGCACCCATTTAGCTGATACATCATGAAAAAGCTTACAATGTATACGTTAAACGGATCCCATATTAATCTATGAGTGATAGATGCCACTGTAAGGCATCCGTCATGGCATCCGTTTAACATATGCATCGGGAGCTTTTCCTAGCATATACGTTAAAAGGAGGACAAATAACGCAGTGTTAACATATCCTAAAAATATATAGTGGAGAATGACTCAAAGTGAAGCTTCACTTTCATTCTACATTCTAAATTGTTATCATTAATAATTTTAACCTAAAGTATTTCTCAATCTAAAAAGTACTGTTAACACAATAAACACTCTGACTTTGTATTTTCATAGACCATCAAGTGTGAAGTGTTTGCTTGTTTCGACGTTGTTTTATTTTGAAATAGTCTTGGGATGGTAACTTTTGTTTAACTATTTGGCAACATATGAGTGGCAGGCAGCAGCCGCATCATGATGACCATACTTGTCATGCAGATCGCAGGGGCACTATAATACACAACCGCGGCACCACTGTAACGGCTGGGATCAGGGAAACTCAGGTTATGGTTAACCACCTTCTCAGTTAGGCCCCATGCGCATGACCATAAAAGTCGTCCGTAATTGCGGACCGTAACAACGGACCCATTTACTTCTATTGACCATGGACACCTTCCCGTATATTTGCAGGAAGGTGTCCGGGCTAAAGAAATGTACAGCAAATTATAGAACATTATAGAAATTATATATGTATGGGAGCACGGGCCAAAAATGCAAGTGGCTGTTCGCCGCCGCCAGCATCCAGCCGTGACTACGGGCATGGACGTGTGCATGGAGCCTTACTTTATTATCCATCACATAACGCCCTGATACTGAACTGCGTCAGGACCCAGTGCTGCGCCCGAAGCTGAAGAGGACCCAGATACTGTCTGCTGGTGACCTGTATCTGAGCTCAGGGCTGCCATCAGGTAGTACAGCTGGTACTGCAGTCAGGGGCACGGGCACAATGCTGAAAGAAAGGAACCCGCCCGCTTCTTATTAACTTTAAACATTTCTATCAGGGCTCCAGCGTTAGTTACTTGGAGAAAGGAACGGACACTTCAACTAGGACCCGTTCCTTTCTCCGAAGTAACTAACGCTGAGACCCTGAGAGGACTTCTGGGAAGCTGCTGCATGAGCAGCATGAAAGTAGAAGCTCCGTGTGGACAGAGCCGCCCTCATGACAGGTCCTTCACTACACAGCCGACTGGACCCTGGAAGACAGGTGAGTGCCCCATCCTCCTTCACATCCCTCCTGAACCCACTTGTAGAAAATAAAGTGTTTTTTGTTTGTGTAAGTGCGGCAAAAATGGCGCAGATTTGCTGCAATTTAAAAAATTGCAGCACAGCTGCCCCATTTCTGCTGCAATTACAAAAATTGCATAAAAAATAGTTTTGCAAAAATTGTAGCAAAAAATGGGATTTGACTCCTATTTTCAGTGCAGATTGCGCACTGAAAATCCACTACAAATTACAATAAAACTAAACAGGGTATTCAAAACCCCATGCACATGCAGCAGAAAATAAATCTGCATGGGCTTTAGGGCATTCTGCTAATTGTTAAATCAGCAGCATGCCTATAAGGGTATGTTCACACGCTGAGAGGCATTTACGTGTGAAAAGACAGACTGTTTACAGCTGCCTCGTTTCACACGTAAATGCTCCTCCTCGTAATTTACGAGGCTTCTGTGACGCTCGTAAATCTTGAGCTGTGCTTCATTGAGTTCAATGAAGAACAGCTCAAATTACGTGGCAAAGAAGTGCCCTGCACTTCTTTGCCGAGGCAGTCAATTTACGCGTCGTCGTTTGACAGCTGTCAAACGACGACGCGTAAATTACAGGTCATCTGCACAGTACGTCGGCAAACCCATTCAAATGAATGGGCAGATGTTTGCCAACGTATTGTAGCACTATTTTCAGGCGTAAAACGAGGCATAATACGCCTCGTTTACGCCTGAAAATAGGTCGTGTGAACCCAGCCTTATGTTGCAAAATTGCAATGGATTAATTTGCTGCAAATCCTTTGCAAAATCTGTAAGGGGAGGGTCTCAGTGTTCGGACCCCACTGATCAAAACTTCTGACATGTCAAAAGTTTTTAAAAAAGATGTTACACTTTAAAGAGAACCTTTCACCTGCCCACAGATTTGCATTTGAGTGCAGCATGTAATGGGCAGGGCTGCACAAACTCTGGGGCACTTTAAATTTTTTTCCTACCCTCTTTCCTTACTTAGATATCGGTTCCGTAATATTTGGCGCCTGATATTTAAATAACCCCATTAACTGCCAATGGGGCGGTAATTGACAAGCGGACGTTTAACATCACTGTGACACTGTCCAATCCGCTACAGACAATGTCAACAGCAATAGCTGGAGAGAGGAGAGCATGTGCATGTGCACACGCTCTCACTCTTCAGCTCTCGGCAGACAAGTACAAGACTATGTGATCTCTCGTGAGAGATCAGTCTTGTCGTCCTTGTCTGCCGAGAGCTAAAGAGTGAGGGCGTGCGTGCGCGCACAGCTCCGATTCCATGAAACAGAAGAAGAATTCACACTCTTCTCCGCTTCTGTTCCTTAGTGGTGGCGGAGCTGCGCTGTCCGTAGCTGATTGGACAGTGTCACAGCGATGTTACACGCCCCCTTGCCAAATATTACAGCACCGATATCTAAATAACGAAGGAGGCTAGGAAAAAAATGGAAAGTGCCCCAGTGTTTGTGCAGCCCTCCCCACTACATGCTGCACTCAGCTGTACATGTATGGGGAGGTGAAAGGTTCTCTTTAAAAGAAAGGTGTTATAATTTTTTTTTTATATGTTTTATTTTATGGGCCTAATTTTTCTAATTATTTTAATATGTTCCCGAAAGTAACTATTTATTCATATGTTTGTACGTCTGTGGGGGCAGCCATCTTTATTTTTATTTTTCATACTGCTAATTTTTGTTTTGCCGGTTCCGCTGGACCATTTGGACTACGTCGTAGATTCGTTGGACTACTTCACTGATGTAAGCTTTTTTTCTATTTTTTTTTAATAAAATGGTTAAAGAGGCTCTATCATCACATTATAAGTGCCCTATGTCCTACATAAGGAGATGGGCGCTGTAATGTAGGTGACAGTAATGCTTTTTATTTAAAAAACCGATCTATTTTCACAACGTTAGGAGCGATTTTAGTTTATGCTAATGAGCTTTCTTAATGCCCAAGTGGGCGTACTTTTACTTTCGACCAAGTGGGCGTTGTACAGAGGAGTGCATGACGCTGACCAATCGGCATCATGCACTCCTCTCCATTCATTTACACTGCACTAGCGATATAGTTATATCACTATGTGCAGCTACATACACAAGCTCTAACATTACTACAGTGTCCTGATAATGAATACACATGACCATCCAGCCTGGACGTCATGTGTACTCAGAATCCTGACACTTCTGAATCTTTTCTGTGAGATTCCAGCAACGGATACGAAATCTCGCGAGATTACGAGGTAAACGAGATTTCGTATCCGTTGCTGTAAATCTCACAGAAAAGAGTACACATGACGTCCAGACTGGATGGTCATGTGTATTCATTATCAGGACAATGTAGTAATGTTAGGGCTTGTGTATGTAGCTGCACATAGTGATATAACTATATCGCTAGTGCAGTGTAAATGAATGTAGAGGAGTGCATGATGCCGATTGGTCAGCATCATGCACTCCTCTGTACAACGCCCACTTGGTCGAAAGTAAAAGTACGCCCACTTGGGCATTAAGAAAGCTCATTAGCATAAACCAAAATCGCTCCTAACGTTGTGAAAAAAGATCCTTTTTTTAAATAAAAAGCATTACTGTCACCTACATTACAGCGCCCATCTCCTTATATAGGAGATAGGACACTTATAATGTGGTGACAGAGCCTCTTTAATGTGGATTGAGCGGAAGAGTTGTCATTTCAATAAAATAAATTTCTTTATGTCTCTGTTTTTTAATACTTCATTACCGCCTTAGTAATGGCTGCTGTCTGATTGAGAGCGTCCAATACTAAGAAGGGGCTTAGTGTTAACCAGTAGTAAGGCTATCACTAACCCCTATTATTACCCCGGTACCCACCGCCACCAGGAGTACCGGGAAGAGCTGGGTACGATCCAGCACCCGACCATCTGAAGTGAAGGGTACCGGGGTGGCCGCAGGCTGGTATTATCAGGCTGGGAAGGGCCAAAAAACGTGGCCCTTCCCAACCTGGTGATGCTAGGCTGCTGCTGCTTTATTGTATCTGGCTGGTTATCAAAAATGGAGGGGATCTCACGTATTTTTTTTTTCAATTTATTTTTTACAAATTATGTGGGGTTTCCCCTATTTTTCAAAACTAGCCAGATACAATAAAGCAGCTGCAGCCTAGCATCACCAGGGTGGGAAGGGCCATGTTTTTTGGCCCTTCCCAGCCTGATAATACCAGCCTGCGGCCTAACTGTCGTTTCAGATGGCCAGGTACTGAATCGTACTCAACTCTTCCCAGTATCCCTGGCGGCAGTGGGAACTGGGGTAATAATAGGGGTTAGTGATAGCCTTTTTACTGGCTAATGCTAAGCCCCAGCCTTAGTAATTGAATGCTGTCAATCAGACAGCAGCCCTAAGGCCATAATAAAGTGTTAAAAAAAATAGACATAAGAATTTTTTTTTTATTGAAATCAAAACTACCCCATGCAACACTCTTTCACAATTTATTATTATTATTTTTAAAGTAGATCATTGAAGTAGTCCAATGAATCTACGACGCAGTCCAAACGGTCCAGCGGAACCTACCAAAAAAAGTTAGCAGTATAAAATTGTAAAAAAATAAAAAATTTGCCACAATAGAAACCACCTGCTCCGCTGTTTGCTCGTGTAGGCCACAGCCTGGTTTAGGCCTGAGGTCTACAAGAGATCGGGAGCACGCTGATGACGTCAACTGCCCGGCACGATGACGTCACTGCATCATGCCGTCCACCTTGGGCCACTGAACTCAGTTAAAAATCATAAGTCAATTAGGTAATAAAAAGGGGGCATAGAAGATGCGTTAAACCATTTTCAGTGTTAATGCTGCGTTGCTGATCTATGATACTAAAGTAATACAGCAAAGAATTCTTTAAATCTTTTCTATACATTAAACAGAACTTTAGCAAATAAACAACAAATGTTTTCCTATTTCAAATTTTTTATATATTGCGTGTTTGTTGTGTAAAGCCAGTAATGAGAAAACTCGGATAGATTTTTTTATAGTTCGCCTCAGGCAGCAGAGGGGTTAGGTTCACCCCTGCCCCCCTCCTCTCGTGTGCTGGGTCCCCCTATTCTTCTAACAGACCAGCTTCTTCTGCAGCTGGTTATATCTGCTGTCCTGGGATAGGGCATGTTGTAAAGCCCTTGCTGCTTGAAGAGACTGCCTGAGAGATCCTACATAGAAGGTAAGTGTGTGTTTGAGTGTGTAAATGTGTGTGTGTTTTATATATGTGTGTGTGTGTATGTATATATATATATAATATATAATCTGTGTGTATGTGGATATATATGATTCTCGTGTACATATGATACTGTAAGGACATTCACACATTGTAGATTTGCAGCAATGATTTAAAAACTGTTTTTGCTGTACTTTTGTGTAAATAGTGGGAAAACGGATGTGTAGAGTATATAGTGTATATACTGGTATTGTGTGTGTAGACTGTGTAGAAGTATTGTGCGTAGTGTATGTTGCAATATTATAGGTGTATGCAGTATATAGCAGTATTATATGTGAGTATAGTATATAGCAGTATAAGGGTATGTTCACACGCACTGTTTTCAGACGTAATTCGGGCATTTTACGGCTCCATTATGCCTACAAACATCTGCCCATTGCTTTCAATGGGTTTTATGATGTTCTGTTCCCACGAAGTGTAATTTTACGCGTCGCTGTTAAAAGACGGTGCGTAAAAAGACGCCCGCGTCAAAGAAGTGCATGCCACTTCTTGGGACATTTTTGGAGCCGGTTTTCATTGACTCCATTGAAAAACAGCTCCAATAACGTCCGTAAAATACGCAGCGGAAAACGCGAGTTATTAGTTATTAAAAAACGTCTGAAAATCAGGAGCTGTTTTCAGGCGAAAACAGCTCCGTAATTTCTGATGTATTTTGCTACTGCGTGTGAACATACCCTAATAGGCGTGTAGTGAATATAATGGTATATCTGTACAGTTATAGCAGTATTTTTTATACAAACAATATGTAGTGGTATTATATGTGTGTACAATATATAGCGGTGTTATACTGTATGTGTGTAGAGTATAAAGTGATTAGATTAATTATACTTACAGCATATGTTGGACTTTATATGTACAATATATGGCAGCATTATACATATATATATATATATATATATATATATATATATACACACACAGTACATGGGCGTATTATTTATATGTACAGTATTATTATTGTGTACTGTATATGGCAGTATTATATATGTATACATTTTACAGACGTATTATTTATGTATAAAGTAAATGGCAGCATTATTTATACGTACACGATATACCGGTGTTATTTATGTGAACAGTATATGGTGCCATTATTTCTGTGGAAGGTATGTAATATGGGAGGGAACCCTACCCGTACAAATCAAAGGGGTAGAGGCAGAGGAAAGGGATCCAATAGGGATGTTTTTTTAGCCAGGAACCATCCGATCTCAGAGTACCTCCTAAGAGACAGGAGAGAAGTCTAATCTTCAGTCACCATGAGGATGACTTGCAAATAATGAATCTCTCATCATGAATATTGACCACAGAAGAGACGAGTATTTTGAAAAAGGGTTTGTCTTTTGTGCCCACAAATAGATTTGATCTGTTTACATGGGTCAAGGATCTCAATCTCTCTGTGTGTGCAAACTTAAATGGAAGAAATTCTTCAAAACTCATGACAGGCGAAAATGCTTAGAATTGGGGATTTCTCAGGAGGATCTGCCACACCTCAGAATGCTTGATCAATTATGGGAAGAGGGTCAAAGGAACATTGGTGATGGACCCTTTACTAATTTAAGGGATCCATCGACAAGAAATGCTCCCGTTAATGACAACACACCAATTGATGTGTTTCTTGAGGTAGTGGTGGATCAACTTAGGAAAGTGGATACTCTGAATGCAATTAAATTCAACACCTCTAGGGAGGAGATGGCTGGTCTACAAGCACTTGAACAAGATGAGACAATTGTCATCAAGCCTTCGGATAAAGGTGGGAATATTGTAGTGATGGATCGGTGTCAATATAAGATCATGTGCCATCGCATTTTGGGGGATACAGCCTGTTATAGGATTCTACCGAGTGACCCAATGAAGATCTTTGGGAATAAACTAAAGGAATTAATAAATCAAGGCAAATCCCTGAATTTGTTGAGCGCTGATGAGCAACGATTCATCCTTGTCGAACATCCACAATATGCCACCCTTTACAGTCTGCCAAAAGTGCACAAGGGAACGTCTCCCCTTAAAGGTCGCCCTATTGTCTCAGGGTTCGACAATTTGACCCAAAATGCTAGTCTTTACATTGATCGAATCCTTAGTCCTTTAGTATTGGCCCTCCCATTTTACGTCAGGGATACGATGGATGTACTTAGAAGGCTAGAGGGTATTAAATGCGATACCGGCGTCCACTTGGCTTCCCTGGATGTCGAGGCCCTCTACAGATCTATACCCCATACCTCTGGGTGCAGAGCTGTAGAGGACTTTTTGAGTGAAAGGGGACTACAGTTTCAGGCACACAATGTCAAATTCATCCTCGCATATAGCTTCTTTCTATTTGATGGTCAATACTTTCACCAGCTCAGGGGGGTGGCGATGGGAAGTCCTTGCGCCCCCTCCTATGCTAATATTTACCTGGGCTGGTGGTGAGAAGAAGCTTGTTTTTAGTGAGGAAATGGACAAATGGACATCCCTGATTCTTCTCTGGCTAAGATTAATTGATGGCGTCCTTATTCTCTGGACAGGAACTAAGGAGGAGTTCAATGAATTTGTGGCCATTCTCAATGTCAAAGAAATGGGGCTCTTTTTTACGTCCGAAATTCATGACAGCAAAATGACGTTTCTCGACATCAATGTCTTTAAGACTGAACAAGGACATATTCAAATGAGTGTATATAGGAAGGACACAGCGAACAATAGTCTTCTTAGATGGGAGAACAGTCACCCCGCACCATTGAAAAGGGGGATACCAGAAATTGCTCCACCATCACAGACTTTGGACTAGCTGCATCCTCCTTCGGAGGGGATATCCTCATGAAATCCTTAGATCAGCATATAAAAATGCTTTGAGCTGCAACAGGAGTGATCTCTTTAATCCAAGGAAGCACTCGATTGATGACCAGATACGCATTATAGGGACGTATGACTCATCAAATAAGGAGGAGTTGAGGGTCCTACAGGCCTACTGGGGGATCCTCAAGACAGACCCTGATGTTGGAAGTCTGGTGGGTGATAGACTACTGGTGACTTACAGGAGGGGGAGAACATCAGGGATCGTCTAGTGCATAGCCATCTGCAGCCAACTCTACCTACCACTTGGCTTACGCATGGCATTAAGGGAACCTTTAGGTGTGGATCATGTAAGGCCTGTGATTCCATACTTTGCCGTAAAAACTTCTGTAGTCACACCACAGTTAGGACATTTGACAATAGGTCCTTTATTAATTGCAAAACAAGAGGCATTGTCTACCTTATTTCCTTTGTGTGTGGAGTGCAATATATCGGCAAGACCATCAGAGAGTTCAGGGGACGGATCAGGGACCACATAGGTGACATCCGTAGAAATGAGGATACTCCGTTGGCACGGCATGTTTGGGAATGCCATGGTGGCGATACAAATGTGATCAAATTCCAGGGGATCGAACATATACGACCATCTGCAAGGAGGACGGGGGATTTGGATAAAAGGATTTTACAAAAAGCGGCCCAATGGATCTTCTGCATGCATACCATGAAACCTCCGGGCCTCAATGAACAAATATCATACAATTGTTTCCTATAGTCCACATTCTTTCTAGATCAATCCGCATGCATTTTTCAGATATGTCCTTCTGTGCCATGTCTATACTTCTATAACTTTATTTCTGACCTTCTCCTTGACCTCGTTTTCATTTTCAGTAAATTTTCATCCCAATCCATCTATCATTCATCTTTTGTCTATCTGGGAATGTGGATAGCTTATGTCCTAGTATGCTCCCTTGCTCCCTACCTAATAGTCTGATGGTGATATAGGTCTATTTGCTGACAGTCCATGCCAGCTTTTTTCCTTACCTCATCTAAGGTCAGCATTCTTCTCAGAGTTTGTTATTCAGCCGACTAATGATCCCTGGTTACTAGGGACGCTTTGGCTGCTCTCGTCCGCGATTGCAGGGTGCATCCGGGGGCTCGCCCTGCTCAGGTGACGTCATCGGCGTAGCTTGTAGGGGATTGGCCAGCCGGGCGCTGTGTCGTCGCTGAGGGGGAGGGACCATCACTATTTATGTCCAGCATTCACTCCGCTCGTGTTCGACCAGCTGACTGGTGTCGTGCACGAGCCGGGTTAATGTTTTAAGCACGCAATAGGTGCTTACCAGCCATTAGGTGTTTTTATTCAATAAACATTGTAACCCCTGATGAAGCACCCTGCTATCTAAGTGGTGCGGAAACGCGTAGGGACACAGTTCTAGTTGCATGTATTGACCAGGTGTTTATAATATAAATCAAGAGGAGGTGATATCTTCATGCATTGTGTGGTTACTCAGTCAATATACTCCCTTTTTGCACCCCTCTTTCTGGTCATCGTGCTTACGCCTTTTAATAGTTTCTTGGCTATTTAGCCTAATTTTAGTTTTTGGGTTCTATAATAAAATTCATATCTTAATCATTCATATAGGCAGTGATATTTATATTGAATACAAGTGAACGTACATCTATAAAAATCAATACAATGTTAGTTGTGTAGTGTCAATTCTAATATGGGAGGGGGCGCCAAAACAATTCTGCTGCACAGGGCGCCCTCTAGCCTAAGGCCGGGCATGCTTGTGAGTTAAAGTACATGATTGATACTGACTCATCTAGCTTGTTGCCTCCTATGGTTTGTCTAGCTTCAAATCATTTAATATTAACAGTAGTGTATAAAAAAATAATAATAATTTGCTTATTGTTGCACTGCAGACATTTATTTTATTGTCTTATATCTCCCCAGAATACAAGTTACCGTAGGAAACTGCAATGTTAAAATATAAACATTTATCACACTTATTTTCTTTTTTTTCCTCAGAGTAGATTTGTTATTGGGACGCCGCATGTTATATTTTCAAAAAGCAAATTTTTTATCTTATTTTTATTTTTTATGTTCAGATTGCACACTCCTCAGAATCGTTGCGTTTGTACCACAAGGTGGCGCACTACTGTAGGGTAAGATGATATCTGTCACAATGTTGCCCATAAAGGCTTTAAAATAGAGGTTATGTTTCGTACCACAGTTATTTATTTCTGTTGAGGACCTTGTTGTACAATGTTTTAATAAAATTTGTTTGAATTCTGAATATTTGAGCTAGAGTAGGATTTTGCTTGGATGGATCCATTGAAATTGAAATGGTATTCCTTAAGAAATTTTACCACATTAGCTCTGCCGGGCTGTGCCCTGTCTTGGTTAAAAAGGGGTTGTCCGGTTTTAGCAAATTAATGTTAATTTTTGCAAAAAAATTAAAGCTATACGATTTTCCAATATACTTTCTGTATTAATTCCTCATGGTTTTCAAGATCTCTGCTTGTTGTCATTCCATAGGAACCTTCATTGTTTGCTTCCAGTTGATAAAATTCTGTCCATGGTCATGTGATGCACGCACAGGTGCACGGCTTGTTACAGTTACAGTATGTGTACCAGAGCTGTCTCTTTTAAAGAGGCTCGGTCACCAGATTCTCAAATCCCTATCTCCTATTGCATGTGATCGGCGCTGCAATGTAGATAACAGTAACTTTTTTTTTTTTTTAAAAACGTTCATTTTTGGCCAAGTTATGAGCTATTTTATATATATGCAAATGAGGTTTGAAATGGACAACTGGGCGTTTTTTTTTTCGTTATGTCCAACTGGGCGTGTATTGTGTTTTTAACTGGGCGTGTTTACGTGTATGACGCTGACCAATCAGTGACCAGTCAGCGTCATACACTCATCTCCATTGATTTACACAGCAGCGATGTGCAGCCACATAAACAGAGATTAACGTTAATCAAGTGTCCTGATAATGAATACACATGATCATCCAGCCTGGACGTCATGTGTATTCAGAATCCTGACACTTCTGAATCTTTTCTTTGAGATTTCTAGCAAGGGAAACGAAATCTCGCGAGATTACGGAGGTAAACGAGATTTCGTTTCACTTGCTCGAAATCTCACAGAAAAGATTCAGAAGTGTCCTGATAATGAATACACATGAAATCCAGCCTGGACGTCATGTGTATTCAGAATCCTGACACTTCTGAATCTTTTCTGTGAGATTTCCAGCAAGTGAAACGAAATCTCGTTTACCTCCGTAATCTCGCGAGATTTCGTTTCCCTTGCTAGAAATCTCAAAGAAAAGAGTCAGAAGTGTCAGGATTCTGAATACACATGACGTCCAGGCTGGATTTCATGTGTATTCATTATCAGGACACTTGATTAACGTTAATCTCTGTGTATGTGGCTGCACATCGCTGCTGTGTAAATGAATGTAGAGGAGTGTATGATGCTGACTGGTCACTGATTGGTCAGCGTCATACACGTAAACACGCCCAGTTAAAAACACAATACACGCCCAGTTGGACATAACGAAAAAAAAACGCCCAGTTGTCCATTTCAAAGCTCATTTGCATATATATAAAATAGCTCATAACTTGGCCAAAAATGAACGTTTTTAAAAAAAAAAAAAAACGTTACTGTTATCTACATTGCAGCGCTGATCACATGCAATAGGCGATAGGGGTTTGAGAATCTGGTGACAGAGCCTCTTTAATGAGCCGTGCACCTGTGTATCCATCACATGACCATGGACAGAATTTTATCCACTGGAAGTAAACAATGAATGGTCCCACTGAATAACAACAAGCAAAGATCTTGAAAACTGTGAGGAATTAATATAGAAAGTATATTGGAAAATTGTATAACTTTTAAATATACAAAAAAATAACATTAATTTGCTGAAACCGGACAACACCTTTAACAAATCACTAAGAAAATTGTATAGCTTAGGCGCTATTGTGAGCACATTTTTAGACGACTTTCATGGTGATGACTAGGTAAATGTCATAAAAAATATTAGTAACGGCATGCATAACGCTGCATTTCCATATGGTGCTAATTAGCAGTTTGTTTTTTTATGAGAAGTCATCAGAAAAAAATTGCAGCATACTCTACATATCAGACTGTATTCCCCTCTATATGACTCTGTGTGCACGTGGTAAAAACGAAAACTGCACTGTGTGAATCAAAACAAAACACTATTATGCAACTATGATAGAACTATATCAGCAAATATCCTCTGTAACCTTTCAATTGAAACAAATTGTTCCAGACTAGATT
Source organism: Rhinoderma darwinii (assembly GCF_050947455.1). NCBI lineage: Eukaryota > Metazoa > Chordata > Amphibia > Anura > Rhinodermatidae > Rhinoderma > Rhinoderma darwinii. The sequence continues at coordinate 355,330,173 of NC_134690.1, read as the reverse complement.
ATACTTATACGAGACAGATGTTAACCCCTTAATGACCAGCCTATTTTAAACCTTAATGACCAAGCTGTTTTTTACGTTTTTCGCATTCCAAGAACTATAAAGTTTTTATTTTGGCATCGACATAGCTGTATAAGGTCTTGTTTTTTGGAAGACAAGTTGTATTTTTTCATTGCACCATTTTGGCGTACATATAATTTATTGATTAACTTTTATTAACTTTTTTGGTGGGGTAATGGAAAAAAAACATCAATTTCTTGCATCTTAGATTTACGCCATTTACTGTATGGTATAAATAACATAATAACTTTATTCAGTGGGTCGTTATGATTGTGGCTATACCAAATTTATATAGATTTTGTATGTTTTACTACTTTTACACAGTAAAAACACTTATTTTTTTCAAAATTATTTGCTTTTGTGTTGCTATGTTTTAAGAGCCATCCTTTTTTAATTTTTATGCTGATGCAGCTGTATGAGGGCTTGTTTTTTGCGGGACGACTACTATTTTTTATTGGTACCATTTTGGAGTACATGCAAATTTTTTATCACTTTTTATCAAATTTTTTGGAAGGCAGGATGAACAGAAAACAGCAATTCTGGCATTGTTTTTTTTATTTTATTTTTTACTGCGTTCACCGTGCAGGTTAAATAACATAATACCTTTATAGGTGGGGTCGTTATGGATGCAGCGATACCAAATATGTGTAATGTTTTAATTTCTTTTTTTTTGCTTTTTCTTATTAAAGTATTTTATAAGGGAACAAGTGGGTTTTTCATTTTTTTTATTGATAAAAAAAAACTGTGTTGGTCCTATCTGACAAGAAGTGACTTGTAAAGGGTCAGCGAGTGTCACATCATCTTCCAGTACTGATTCCTGTCAGCAGAGATCAGTGTGGATCCACCATCTCAGAGGGCTCCACTTGCCACAAATAATCCAGATCGTATAACGACTGTTACTACTACAAAGAGCAACGCTTTCCTGCTTCTGCACCTATAGTAGTTATATTGCTGATCCATGGAGATCTGCTGCTCTGTGCCAAGTTCTAAATGTAGTGGTCCTCAGTAGAGATGAGCGAACTTATGAAAAGTTTGGTTCGGCTAGTTCGCCGAATTTCACGAAAAAGTTAGATTCGGACCGAACTAGTTCTGACCGAACCTGTAAGTTCCGTGCGCCGAGCATGATACTGTCCAGGGTGCTGAAAGAGTTAATGGGCTGCACTAACTCTTTCAGCAACCTTGACAGTACCATGCTCGGCGCGCGGAAAATACAATTTTAATGTAATAAAAAAAAATAAAAACATACGTTCATACTTACATTCCTCCTGTCCGGCCTCCAGCGATGACGTTTCATCCATGTCGCCGCTCGCTGCAGCCAATCACAGGCTGTAGTGGCAGTCACGCACGTCACGTGACCGCCTCTGCAGCCAATCACAGGCTGCCGCGGCCTCTGCAGCCAATCACAGGCTGCCGCGGCCTCTGCAGCCAATCACAGGCTGCAGCGGCCTCTGCAGCCAATCACACGCTCCTCTCCTGAAATATTCTGTGCTGCTGTGAACTCTGCTCTTACCATTACGTAGCTCTCAGTCTGTTACCTCTCCTCCACTCCTGTCCTCAATAACACCTTCACATGATTGGCAAGTCACCACCCCGCACAAGATCCGCACGCTCATCTCCTGAAATACTCTGTGCTGCCTTAAACTCTGTGGACAGGTCAGGATCCTGTTTCTTTTAAATGCTGCTAGGGAACCCGCTCGATCCACTATATAAGGCTGCGCCTCCATCCTTATATAGTGGCAGCCTTATATAGTGGATCGAGTGGGTTCCCCAGCAGCATTTAAAAGAAACAGGATCCTGACCTGTCCACAGAGTTTAAGGCAGCACAGAGTATTTCAGGAGATGAGCACGGCCGGGCACGGCCGGCTACGGGCAGCCGGTCATTTTTCCGAGCCGTGCTCCCATTATAAAGTATAGGAGCACGGCCCGTAAAATAAAAAAATAGAACATGTTCTATCTTTTTAACGGCACGGGCACCTTCCCGTGAGAAAACGGGAAGGTACCCGAGGCTAACAGAAGCCTATGGGCCCGCTATTTCGGGTCGTAATTACGACCCGTAATAACGGGTGTTTTTACGGTCGTGTGCATGAGGCCAGTAATGACGGGTGGCTACATGTGTGCACCCGTCATTACGGCAGCGTTGCTAGGTGACGTCAGTAAATAGTCACTGTCCAGGGTGCTGAAAGAGTTAAGCGATCGGCAGTAACTGTTTCAGCACCCTGGACAGTGAATTCCGATCAGAATATAGAGTAACCTGTAAAAAAAAAAGACGTTCATACTTACCGAGAACTTTCTGCTTCCTCCAGTCCGGTCTCCCGGCCGTTGCCTTGGTGACGCATCCCTCTCGACATCCGGCCCGACATTCCTGGATGACGTTACAGCCCATGTGACCGCTGAATCACAGGCTGCCGCATCAAAAAAGAAGGTCGGACTGGAGGAAGAAGAGGGACTCGTCACCAAGACAACGACCGGGTACGTATGAAATGCTTTTTATTTTATTTTTAATCAGCAGCCTCTTTTCTCTATCAGTGATTGATAGAGACAAGTGGCTGCCGATTTGTATAATATTTTTGACCAGGTTCGGTCAAACCGTGTTCGGCCGAACCCGGTGAAGTTCGGATTCGCTGCGAACCAAACTTTTCCTGATGTTCGGACCGAAACCAGGTTCAGTTGTCCCGGTTCACTCATCTCTAGTCGTCAGTAAACTTTGCGAGATAAAATAGGTAAAGTAAATTCGAACTTTTCTCAGACAATGGGATGAAGTGGCCCATACAGCATTCAAAGTGTGACATATACATTGCCCAGATAAATAATGCATACAGTACACTATCCAGGGAGTGTCACACGCTGCCCAGCTATATAGTGAATATAGTTCCCAGATAGTGCTACTGTGTTCTGTTAGACGCATGCATTGCCCAGATAAATATTGCATAGAAAAGGCAACCACATGGGAGAAAGAGCATTTGTGTGCAAGTGAGGCTACTGTCAGTAGGTTTCTCTCTATATGTCTACAAATACAGTATGTGTATACATAATACACTATTGTTCCCAATAGATTATACCAGCTATGAGTGCCAAAGAATTGGCTTTCTTCACTTTGCGCTGACTTACTCTGGGGCAGTAGAAAGTGTCTAAAATCTGTTTTCCTTTTCTGTAACAGGCAATGAAATAGGGAGGGAGGGGGGGATTCAAACTATTTTAAAATTCCAAATGTTGGGGGCATAGTGCTCCACATGTGCCAAAAATAACTAATTAACAAAAAAGTACTTGCTAGATCTGCATTATCTATCTTGGAAACCTGCCTTTTACACATTGAAGAACCCTGTTCACACGGAGTATTTTGCCGAGTTTTTTGACGCGGAAACGGCGTCGCAAAACTCGGCAAAAACGGCCCGAAAACGCCTCCCATTGATTTCAATGGGAGGCGTCGGCGTCTTTTTCCCGCGAGCAGTAAAACTGCCTCGCGGGAAAAAGAAGCGACATGCCCTATCTTCGGGCGTTTACGCCTCTGACCTCCAATTTACTTCAATGGGAGGCAGAGAAAGCGTATTTCACTGTGTTTTATGCCCGCGGCACTCAATGGCCGCGGGCGAAAAACGGCACGAAAATCGCCGCGGAAATCGGCGTGCAGGGAGAGGAAAATCAGCCTCAAAGTTCCAAACTGAATTTTGAGGCAGATATTCCTCCTCCAAAATACTCCGTGTGAACATAGCCTTAAGGAACACTTCACACATTTTTGTAATTGGGTTTAACTAAAAACGTTGCTTTGTTTAGCTTCTGCTGCTGGAATGTATATACATTGCATAGCAAGCTGCAGAATGCCGTTCACACGCAAACCGGTCAGACTGGCCATCAACCGGCTCATACTTTAGCCCCTTGCTTTTCTCTCCTGAATGATCTTTGCTCATAAATTAGCCTAGAAGATCGTTCAGTAGAGGAGAGAAATTAGGATTTGTTAGTGAACAGCATTCTGCAGCTTTCTATGTAGTATATATATATGGCTTCTGCAGCTGGCATATATTTATATACCTATATATATCTATACATATATATCTAAATCTATATATATATATATATATATATATATATATATATATATATATATATATATATATATACAGTGAAGGAAATAAGTATTTGATCCCTTGCTGATTTTGTAAGTTTGCCCACTGTCAAAGACATGAACAGTCTAGAATTTTTAGGCTAGGTTAATTTTACCAGTGAGAGATAGATTATATAAAAATATATAAAAAAAAATCACATTGTCAAAATTATATATATTTATTTGCATTGTGCACAGAGAAATAAGTATTTGATCCCTTTGGCAAACAAGACTTAATACTTGGTGGCAAAACCCTTGTTGGCAAGCACAGCAGTCAGACATTTTTACTAGTTGATGATGAGGTTTGCACACATGTTAGATGGAATTTTGGCCCACTCCTCTTTGCAGATCATCTGTAAATCATTAAGATTTCGAGGCTGCCGCTTGGCAACTCGGATCTTCAGCTCACTCCATAAGTTTTTGATGGGATTAAGGTCTGGAGACTGGCTAGGCCACTCCATGACCTTAATATGCTTCTTTTTGAGCCACTACTTTGTTGCCTTGGCTGTATGTTTCGGGTCATTGTCGTGCTGAAAGACCCAGCCACGAGCCATTTTTAATGTCCTGGTGGAGGGAAGGAGGTTGTCACTCAGGATTTGATGGTACATGGCTCCATCCATTCTCCCATTGATGCGGTGAAGTAGTCCTGTGCCCTTAGCAGAGAAACACCCCCAAAACATGTTTCCACCTCCATGCTTGACAATGGGGACGGTGTTCTTTGGGTCATAGGAAGCATTTCTCTTCCTCCAAACACGGCGAGTTGAGTTAATGCCAAAGAGCTCCATTTTAGTCTCATCTGACCACAGCACCTTCTCCCAATCACTCTCAGAATCATCCAGATGTTCATTTGCAAACTTCAGACGGGCCTGTACATGTGCCTTCTTGAGCAGGGGGACCTTGCGGGCACTGCAGGATTTTAATCCATTACGGCGTAATGTGTTACCAATGGTTTTCTTGGTGACTGTGGTCCCAGCTGCCTTGAGATCATTAACAAGTTCCCCCCGTGTAGTTTTCGGCTGAGCTCTCACCTTTCTCAGGATCAAGGATACCCCACGAGGTGAGATTTTGCATGGAGCCCCAGATCGATGTCGATTGACAGTCATTTTGTATGTCTTCCATTTTCTTACTATTGCACCAACAGTTGTCTCCTTCTCACCCAGCATCTTACTTGTGGTTTTGTAGCCCATTCCAGCCTTGTGCAGGTCTATGATCTTGTCCCTGACATCCTTAGAAAGCTCTTTGGTCTTGCCCATGTTGTAGAGGTAAGAGTCAGACTGATTCATTGAGTCTGTGGACAGGAGTCTTTTATACAGGTGACCATGTAAGACAGCTGTCTTTAATGCAGGCACCAAGTTGATTTGGAGCGTGTAACTGGTCTGGAGGAGGCTGAACACTTAATGGTTGGTAGGGGATCAAATACTTATTTCTCTGTGCACAATGCAAATAAATATATATAATTTTGACAATGTGATTGTCTTTTTTTTTTTTTTATATATATATAATCTATCTCTCACTGGTAAAATTAACCTAGCCTAAAAATTCTAGACTGTTCATGACTTTGACAGTGGGCAAACTTACAAAATCAGCAAGGGATCAAATACTTATTTCCTCCACTGTATGTATAAATATGTATATATATATATATATATATATATATATATATATATATATATATATATATATATGCCGGCTGCAGAAGCCAAAAGAAGGAACATTTTTAGTTAAACCCAATTAAAAAAATGTTCTTTGCTTTTTTAATTTTTTTTATTTGACAAAATACATGTATTTAAAAAAAAAAAAAGGATGCAAAGATGTCCATAGCCTTTAAAGGGGTTTTCCGATTTTGTGTTTTTTTTTGTTGTGATATTCCTGTTTGATCCGGTTTAACAATGCTGCCAAGCTTTTTTCTATTATTTCACTCAATGTAAACGCGCGCTGTGGCCGATCTCCGCTGTGTTTACATCAGCAACTGCGACAGGGCCCCGAACAACCGGGCCCCTGTTACTATAGTAACAGACTGTACTTACCTTCCTAGTTCCGGATCGCAGCGGAGGTCCTGACGTCAAGCGCTGTGCGCAGCGCATGACGTCACAGCGCTATGCGCCGCGCACAACATCGAGAGGACAGGATCTCTGCCGCGGCTGAAGAGGAAGGTAAGAATAGTAGCCCTGACTGCTAAAGCTGACTGGCGGGGTCCAACTCCCGGGACCCCGCCAATCAGCTGTTTTGAAGGGGCCGCAGCACTCGTACGAGAGCTGCTTCCCCTTCATTTCGGTCACTTCATTCCGGTCACACTGTGAATCGGTGTCGGCGATTCACAGTGTGAGCGAGTAAGTGAAATGAAGGGGAAGCAGCTCTCGTACGAGTGCTGCGGCCCCTTCAAAACAGCTGATTGGCGGGTCCCGGGAGACGGACCCCGACACATCAGCTATGGATGGCCTATCCTGAGGATAGGCCATCAATGTTTAGGGACTGGATAACCCCTTTAAGCCTACGATGTAGCAGGCTTAGAGGGCCCATGAGACAGGATCACAGATTGTGTGATGCTGTCTGCTGGGCCCTGTATCTAAGCCAATCACATGGTAGGCTTAGATACATGGCCCATGTGTGATCCTGTCTGATGGGCCCTGTATATAAGCCTACCACACTGTAGGTTTAGATACAGAGCCCCAGCACACAGTAATCTTATACTGTATAAGATTACTGTCTGCTGGACTCTGTATCTAAGCCTACCTTGTGGTAGGCTTAGATACAGGATCCCACACACCGTATCACACATGGGCCCTGTATCTAAGCCTAACACATGTGTTACTAATCGGTGTTTTTTGTGTGTTTTCTTACAGATTCGGTCGTTGGACTACGTCGGATTCCAGGACTATTTAGATGACGGCTTTTTTTATTATCAGTAAAATGGTTGACGAGGGTTGTGTGGGTTTTTTTTATTCCAATAAAATATTTTTTCTATGTATTTGTGGTTTTTTTTAAACTATATTACTACCGCCTTAGTAATGGCCGCCGGCTGATTGATAGCATCTATTTCTAAGGCGGGGCTTAGTGTTAGCCGGTGCAGAGGCTAACACTAACCCCCTTTATTACCCCAGTACCCACCACCACCAGGCGTGCTGGGAAGAACCGGGTACCATCCAGTACTTGACCATCTGTATTGATGGTCGGTCAACGGGGCGGCCGCAGGCTGGTATTATCAGGAGGGGAAAGGCCAAAAACAGTGGCTTTTCCCACCCTGGTGATGCTAGGCTGCTGCTGCTTTATTGTATCTGGCTAGTTATGAAAAATGGGGGGGACCCCACGTCATTTAAAAAAAATAAAATAAAAAATAATTGGAAAGAACGATGTGGGGTCCCCCCCCAATTTTCATAACCAGCCAGATACAACACAGCAGCAGCAGGCAGCATTACCAGGGTGGTAGATGCCACTGTTTTTGGCCTTCCCCAGCCTAATACTACCAGCCTGCGGCCGCCCAGGTGCCGACCATTAACCATTTTATTGACAATAAAAAAACGCTGTCATTGAAGTTCTCGAATCCGAAGTCCAACAACCGAACCTGTAAAAAAACACAAACACACAAAAATAATCAGTAACGCATAAAGAAGCAAAATTATTATTCTTACCTTTCCTGGGTCCAGCGCTGGAGCTGCAATGTCAGCGAGCTGAGTCCTGTATCTAATCCTATCATGTGTGATACTGTCTGCTGGGCCCTATATCTAATCCAATCATGTGTGATACTGTCTGCTGAGTCACTGTATCTAATCCTATCATGTGTGATACTGTCTGCTGAGCCACTGTATCTAATCCTATCATGTGTGATACTGTCTGCTGAGCCACTGTATCTAATCCTATCATGTGTGATACTGTCTGCTGGGCCCTATATCTAATCCTATCATGTGTGATACGGTCTGCTGAGCCATTGTATCTAAACCTATCATGTGTGATACTGTCTGCTGGGCCCTATATCTAATCCTATCATGTGTGATACTGTCTGCTGAGCCATTGTATCTAATCCTATCATGTGTGATACTGTCTGCTGGCCCTTATATCTAATCCTATCATGTGTGATACGGTCTGCTGAGCCATTGTATCTAATCCTATCATGTGTGATACTGTCTGCTGGGCCCTATATCTAATCCTATCATGTGTGATACTGTCTGCTGAGCCATTGTATCTAATCCTATCATATGTGATACTGTCTGCTGAGCCACTGTATCTAATCCTATCATGTGTGATACTGTCTGCTGAGCCACTGTATCTAATCCTATCTATAGTTGATAGGGTTGTAGTGCTATAGATATGCTATGCTGTCTCATATACACACATACATTTTTTTTTGGGGCGGACACATATGTATTGGGGCTATTTCCCCTTCAGGTGCTGCATTGTTGGGTCACTTAGGAGACCCAGCGATGCAGCTGACAGCTGCGGACCATCGGCCATGAGAAGTTTGCGGGGACGGGGGCCCAATAAGAACTTTTGCATCGGGGTCCATGAGCCTTTAGCTATGCCCCTGACATCAGGTACTACCGACTACCGCTACTTGCCCGTTTCCTGTACACTCATAGCCTACAAATCCTATGATGCCTAGCGCAATGGAAATTCAGCAAAGGTTGAGGGGAGGACAAGCCACGCAGACGTTGTGAGAGCAGAGGATCGAGCATGCGTGGTGAACACTATTTATGTATCAACCACCCATGCTCAGAGACTGAAGAGGCAGGGTATCCGGCCCCCCCCATTCCCACAGTGTACAATGACATTAGGAATGACGTGCCCGTACAATGAGCCTGCCGGATGGAAGTGATTGCTCATGTATGGGGCAGCGGCGGAAGTTCGGATTTACTGTGGGCGAGGCCTCACGTAACCGCATTAGGAACAACTATGGAAACGCAAGTATATTACAAACTGCATTGATTTTAGATGTTTAGTTAAATAGGAATTAGTTCATTGGTCCTGGAAGACCCCCTTTAAGCTCTGCACCTATTCTTCCTCAGGCCAAGGAGCCTGTTTGTTAGTTAGTTTGTTAATTAGTTAGTTAGTTAGTTAGTTAGTTAGTTAGTTAGTTAGTTAGTTAGTTAGTTAGTTAGTTAGTTAGTTAGTTAGTTAGTTAGTTAGTTAGTTAGTTACAGAAGCCAATTTTAGGAGCGATGGAGCTAGGATCCTTTCATACGACCCCAAGATAGCATGTTCCAATCTTCCTCCAGCCCCGTCTCCTCCACTCCCTGCGGCTCCTTCAGTTTTACTCCTATTCAATGCAGTGCTTGATTCATAAAAGCCTAGAAGTAGTAAAAGAAAACTAGAAAAATTAGGTAAGATATTCTTTTTTTTTTATCACTAGTATTCCCATACTTACCATCATTAGGACATTTTACGCCCTATTGGTACAAATTAGCATAAACATCATTCCTTTTGTGTTACGGTTTTCGTGACTTTCACACAAAAATTAGGTCTGTTGGCAACTATGTTTTCCAAAGACCTTTACCTCATGAATTTTTACAGTGATGACTGAAGAGCCACCAGGAGATATGAATTTATTATCTTCAACATTTCTGTTTTAATGCTAAAGTACAATTTATTTATATTTCTAAAAATATAATTAATTAGACTATAATCATATATAACTTCCCATTACACATGTAATTATTTAAAAGATGCTTGTGTGTTTTTTTTTTAGAAAGAAATTAGATAATAACTGTCTTTGTTCTACAGTTTTTAGGCAAGAAATATAGTTTTAATTATATTTTTTCATTTTGCATGACTTTGATTATGCATTTCCATTTGTAATTTACATGTGGTTAAATAAAATTAAAAAAAATGCTCTAAATTGCAGCAAAGTTGCTACATATAAAAAAAAATACATACAGTATATACACCATTCAGCCATGGCATTAAACCCACTGACAAGTAAAGTGAATAACATTGATTATCTTGTTACAATGGCACGTGTCAAGCGGTGGGATATATTAGGCAGTAAGTGAACAGTCAGTTTTTAAAGTTAATGGGGGGATTTATCAACCAATCTACACCAGTTATCTGACATAAAAAGGCCAAAAAAGGGCCCAAATGTTGCAATTTGTATGGCAAATTGCGACCCTTCGCCTTTTTATGCCGCCCTCACCACTTTTGTGGAAAGGTTGCATGGCTGGCTATAAGGGAGCAAATCCACATTATTATTATTTTATTATAAGTTACGGCAAAGAACTGCCATAAATTGTAGTGTAAATCTACGCCAGAATTAAGTCCCGCACCCAACCCCAATTGGACTACCCATCCACCCCCTCTGGACAGTTAAATAAATAACATTAAAAAAAATATATACACACCTCACCATTCCTCTTCTCCTCTCTGTGTACCTTCAGGCTCCCTCAACGTGCTGCGGCTCATATAAGGTCCTGAAACCGGGCAGCATCAGAACGTTGTATATGAGGCATCACTTCTGCGTCGCATATAAGGCCCTGACGCTGCCCGGTGTCAGGATGCGGTTTGAGTTGCCGCATGCTGAGGGAGCCTGAGGGGACACATAGGAAAGTAGAAGAACGGTGAGTATACTTATTTTTTATATAATGTTTGATGGGGGAATGGATGGTACACGAATGTATGCCTCTTAATAAATCTGTTGCATGTTACTCCAGCGGAGCAGATAGCTAAGACTGGCGTATGAAAGCCAATCTTTATAAATTATAGAAACATAAAAAATCAGCATGGAAATAGAAAGAGAGACTGCAGCTCTCGTCTACTATGCAAATAAATAAGTTGTGTATTATGTTTTTTCATCTAATCATGCAATGTTTCAACCTGACGTATTATTTTTTTTCACGCATTGAAACAAAGTGCACCATATATAGAAGAAATAGCCCCTCCTGATTATTTACAAATGGAAATATATCTGCTAACATACTCAATCCTTTAAAACAATGTGATAAAAAAACAATCAGATGTCAATACATAGTCATAATAACATATTAACACTTACATCATCAAAGTTTAAGAGTAAATCAGTATTTGATGAAAATGAGTGTCTAGTAACCAAGGCCACCCAACATTGGCATCAACAAAGCGGGCAGTCAACGTTCTGAACTATTAATATATATGTCGTGGTGACAATTACAGATATTTGCGTATGTCACTATTGTAATGTTAGCAACAGTAATTTATGCTTCATGCGCATATATATCCATATAGAACTTACATACATACATGGTCTAATCTTGCATGGTCATCTCTATATTATGAACACGGTATTGACCCCTTATTGTATTATATCACATTGTTTTAAATAATTGAGTATGTTAGCATAGATATATTTCCATAAGTAAAAAATGAGAATAGGTTATACCCCTATATATGATGCACCTTGTACTTTTTCTACTTGGAAAAAAAAAAAAGGCTGGTCAAAAGGTTGCATGGTTTGGTAACTAAAAAAGCTACAAAGCATATTTATTTGTATATTGGACGTGCTGCAGTCTTTTATTTTATTTTCATGGCAATTTGAGTTTTAGTTTTGGGATGGCTGCCTGAAAATGAGGATATGAGAAGCGATTAATTATGACTCCTATATTCTAGGAAAAATGGGAAAGCATAAGGATTTGAGCAACTCTGGCGAAGGTCAAGTTATAAAGGCTAGATGCCTAGGTCATAGCATCTCTAAAACGGCAAGTTTTGTGGGGTATTTCCGCTATGCAGTGATTAGTACCTATCAAAAGTGGTCCAAGGAAGGACAATTGGCGAACTATCAATATGGTTATCGGCGCACAAGGCTCATTGATGGGCATGGGGAGTATAGGCTAGCCTGTCTTGTTCCGATTCCACAGGTGAGCTACTGTAGCACAAATTGCTGAAAAAGTAAATGCTGGCTATGCTAAAAAAAAGTTGTCAGAACACACAGTGCATCGTATTTTGCTAAATTTGGTGTTGCGTAGCTGCATGACTATCGGAGAAAGTACCCATGCTTACCTGTGTCCATTGACGAAAGCGGATGAACATCACTACTGGATAATGGAGCAATGGAAGAAGGTGCTTGTGCGTCGCTTACCCGGGGAAGAGATGGCACTAGGATGCACTATGGGGAAAAAAAAAGCCGGCGAAGGCAGTGTGATGCTTTAGGCAATTTTCTGCCAGGAAACAATGGGTCCCGGCATTCATGTGGAAGTTACTTTAACTTGTACCACCTACCTAAACATTGTTGCAGACCAAGTACACCCATTCATGGTAACGGTATTCACTGCAAAAGTTGTTCCTGAATGATTTGAGGAACAGGACAAAGAGTTCACTGTCTAGACTTGGCCTCCAAATTCCTCAGATCTCAATATGATCGAGCATCTGTGGGCTGTGCTGGAAAAACAAGTCCGACCACACCTCGCAATTTACAGGATTGAATGGATCTGCTCCTAACATCTTAGTGCCGGATACCACAGGAGACCTTCACAGGTCTTGTGGAGTCCAGGCCTCGACGGATCAGAGCTGTTTTGGCAGCACGAGTGGGACCTGCAAAATATTAGTCAGGTGGATTTAATGTTTAGGCTGAATGGTGTATATGTATGTATATATTTTTTTTCTTTAATACAGTAAAATCATACTTATTTATATAAAAGAAAAATATATACTGTATAAAATAGTTTAGTCGATCCAGACGAATCCTGTCTGGTTAGCAATATCTTTAATTACACTAGGACTGATCAATCTTAAAAAAAAAAAACATGCAGGAAGAAATGAGGATTAACTTCAGGGGTCCAATCTAATTTTCACTGACAGCTTACAATTTTCATGTAACACATTTGAAACCTCCTCCAGTAAAATCCACCTCTTACAGCAGATGGTAAGGGTTTATTTTCTGCAGATTTAAACTAAAATTGAATAGCGTATTAAGGTGAACTAATTATTTTATTGTTATTCATTTTGGATGATGGTTTCATTATTTTGTATAAAATATGTAAATAACACAGTATTTTTTAATATGCCTAATAAATTTGCATGCTTTTTACACTGCGTTTAATGGTCTCCGTTTGACGTAAACACCAAGAAAAGCTCCTGATGTATATGTGAAATGGAGGCTGTGATGGATGCCCTAAGGCTTCAGTCGCATCTGCATTGGAGGCTCCGTTAGGCTTCTGTCACAGATCCGATAAAAAATTACGGACAAAATAGCGCTGCATGGACACCATGGCGTAAACCCGATGAAACCCATTAAACTCAATGGGTAATGTTGGGTGCAATGGTGTTATTCATGTAACGGATCCGGCACATTCAGTGTTTTCGTTGTTCTTCACACCAAACGTAGATGTGCACAGAGCCTAACAGTAGCATCCTTCATCCACAAGGCTATAATGGCATCCGTATAACAGATATGTCATAAAAAGCTATTGAAAAGCCTGTGACATACAGTATACGCTAAAAGGATGCCCGTGACAGATGCCATACAGTGGTATCCATTACCCATATGCTACAATGTTTTTACAGGATGCCTACACATATAATAGCATAGTTTACTAAACTATTCTATCTAGCAAAAAAAGTTATACCCAATGTATACCCCCCTGACGGTGCCAAAAGAACACTCTTTTGGCCTTCTTCGGTATAATGGAAGCCTATGGGTACATTTGAGGTATGCACTAGAAACTTTCCGAATGCATACGTTAAATGTACAGGGAAAGCACAGTGTGCTCATGGCCTTATTTGCTTTTTAGTCAAGTTTAGTATGTGTAAAGATAAACTGAGAATTCTTAGAGCATATCTCCATCTAAAATGTATAATTGCAGGGCTTTTTTTTTTATTTAATCAGCAAGGGGTGGTCTGAAAAGCACACCAGTAAATAACATTTTAATGCTTAAGTTGTGTGAAGCTAAATCCAAGTTTCTCTGCATCCACATGTACTTCTATAGACTTCACAACTTCTATATATGTAGAGGGAATCCCATGATGTTTGGTAGAAACTTCAGCGCTAATTTCCATAATTCAGTACAAGTTGCACCTAGCCATGGTGTAAATCCTTAGTGTTGAAGGATTTTGCATAAATGGAAATGCTCTTTAATGGTTGTATTCATACAAAAGAGTTGTATGATATACCCATAGAATGTGGCATAAATGCCTGTTAATAGCATCCAATCAATAGGACCCTTACAATCAGAACAACAAGGGTGCCCTGTCCTCCAATGGTGCCTTGTAGACAGGTCAATGTGGGAGGAGATGTCTGCAGGGCCGGACTGACCATCTGGCAGTTCTGAAAAATGCCAGATGGGCCGCTGAACAGAGGGCCGCCTGCTTGCCGTCCAAACGATCAGTGTCGGCATGGTACAGCATTTGTAAGGGGGCGACCAAGAGCTGCCGTCCGACTGTAATAGCAGCCGTGGTCTGTGCTGCTATTACTAAAACTCCTTGTGCTATGTTAAAATCCCAACCTCCAGCCCCCCTTCCCTGTGTGTATGTATAGTGTGTGATGTGTTCATGTGTGTATATATAGCGTGTGATGTGTTCATGTGTGTATATATAGTGTATGATGTGTTCATGTGTGTATATATAGTGTGTGATGTGTTTGTGTGTGTATATAGTGTGTGTGTATATAGTGTGTTTGATGTGTACGTGTGTGTATGTGTATATATATATATATATATATATATATATATATATATGTATATATACAGTGAAGGAAATAAGTATTTGATACCTTGCTGATTTTGAAAGTTTGCCCACTGTCAAAGACATGAACAGTCTAGAATTTTTAGGCTAGGTTAATTTTACCAGTGAGAGATAGATTATATATATTTAAAAAAAAACACAGAAAATCACATAGTCAAAATTATATATATTTATTTGCATTGTGCACAGAGAAATAAGTATTTGATCCATTACCAACCATTAAGAGTTCAGCCTCCTCCAGACCAGTTACACGCTCCAAATCAACTTGGTGCCTGCATTAAAGACAGCTGTCTTACATGGTCACCTGTATAAAAGACTCCTGTCCACAGACTCAATTAATCAGTCTGACTCTAACCTCTACAACATGTGCAAGACCAAAGAGCTTTCTAAGGATGTCAGGGACAAGATCATAGACCTGCACAAGGCTGGAATGAGCTACAAAACCATAAGTAAGACGCTGGGTGAGAAGGAGACAACTGTTGGTGCAATAGTAAGAAAATGGAAGACATACAAAATGACTGTCAATCGACATCGATCTGGGGCTCCATGCAAAATCTCACCTCATGGGGTATCCTTGATCCTGAGGAAGGTGAGAGCTCAGCCGAAAACTACACGGGGGGAACTTGTTAATGATCTCAAGGCAGCTGGGACCACAGTCACCAAGAAAACCATTGGTAACACATTACGCCGTAATGGATTAAAATCCTGCAGTACCTGCAAGGTCCCCCTGCTCAAGAAGGCACATGTACAGGCCCGTCTGAAGATTGCAAATGAACATCTGGATGATTCTGAGAGTGATTGGGAGAAGGTTCTGTGGTCAGATGAGACTAAAATTGAGCTCTTTGGCATTAACTCAACTCGCCGTGTTTGGAGGAAGATAAATGCTGCCTATGACCCAAAGAACACCGTCCCCACTGTCAAGCATGAAGGTGGAAACATTATGTTTTGGGGGTGTTTCTCTGCTAAGGACACAGGACTACTACACCGCATCAATGGGAGAATGGATGGAGCCATGTACCGTCAAATCCTGAGTGACAACCTCCTTCCCTCCACCAGGACATTAAAAATGGCTCGTGGCTGGGTCTTCCAGCACGACAATGACCCGAAACATACAGCCAAGGCAACAAAGGAGTGGCTCAAAAAGACGCACATTAAGTTCATGGAGTGGTCTAGCCAGTCTCCAGACCTTAATCCCATCGAAAACGTATGGAGGGAGCTGAAGATCCGAGTTGCCAAGCGACAGCCTCGAAATCTTAGTGATTTACAGATGATCTGCAAAGAGGAGTGGGACAAAATTCCATCTAACATGTGTGCAAACCTCATCATCAACTACAAAAAACGTCTGACTGCTGTGCTTGCCAACAAGGGTTTTGCCACCAAGTATTAAGTCTTGTTTGCCAAATACTTGTTTGATCAAATACTTATTTCTCTGTGCACAATGCAAATAAATATATATAATTTTGACTATGTGATTTTCTGTTTGTTTTTTAATATAATCTATCTCTCACTGGTAAAATTAATCTAGCCTAAAAATTCCAGACTGTTCATGTCTTTGACAGTGGGCAAACTTACAAAATCAGCAAGGGATCAAATACTTATTTCCTTCACTGTATATATATACATATTTACGTGGAGAGCGCTATAGCTGTTGTATTTATTTTACTCGTAGTTTAAGTTGCAGATTTTACCAATGGATTTAGTTGTGGTAAGGGCTCGTCCACACGCTCCTGAATTGCTGCGTTTTTTCCGGCCGGTAATTTGGCTGAAAAAACGCAGCAGAATACAGTAGCAGCCTAGTGGATGAGATTTAACAAATCTCATTCACACACTGCGTAAAGTTTCCGAGTCGAAATTGACCTGCGGTGCGTAATTTACAAACAAAGGCATTTGCCGAAAGGCGCGTCGGGTGGTGGCGTCCTTCCTATGCGAGACCATGACTTCGGGTATGTTGTTTACTTCCAACATCTGTTTGCATTTCATGCTGGTGGTCTGATGTCATTTTGGTCTCTAGATCTTGGAGTATATTACCTACAGCCTCACCATTGTTGTGTATACAGTTTATTAGCATGTGGTTATAAGCTTCATTACCTGTATCTTCTAGCACTTTATATTTGTCCACCATTTCATATATAGCAACCACCTGACAATTTTTCATGCGGTTTGGTTGTCCCTTCTGGACTCCAATACACATATGTGTCTGTATCTTGTTTTTATGCATAAACATGCTCATTGTATCTACTCTTTTTGGTCATGCATAGGCTGACGCCTTCTCATTGTGTCACTCATCTTTTTATTCTGTCATATCTATTTGTAATAAAATGTATATATTTTTATACTTTATCATCTTATGCCGAAGTTGAAAATTTTTTCACTTTGTAGGGTTCTCCTAGTTGTTTATTTGATCAAAGCACCAAGTTACACTTGGTTATTGCTACGGATTTCTCATAGTGATATAAATACGGATTGATATAACCCACTCTCCTTTTGATGTTACACACTGTGTCACTACTGTTTGAGTTAAATCCCTTCAGCCCTCCTTGGGTATATTTGGTTTCCATATTTATTTTACTCGTAGTTTAAATACTGCAGATTTTACCGATGGATTTAGTTGTGGTAAGAGCTCGTCCACACGCTCCTGAATTGCAGCGTTTTTTCCGGCCGGAAATTTGGCTGAAAAAACCCAGCAGAATACAGTAGCAGCCTAGTGGATGAGATTTAACAAATCTCATCCACACACTGCGTAAAATTTCCAAGCCGAAATTGACCTGCGGTGCGTAATTTACAGACCGCAGCATGTCAATTCCTGCTACGGAAAGTGTCCAGAATTGCTGCATTTTTCATAGGAGACGTCTCCATCTCCTAACATTGAGAAAAACGCAGCAATTTACGCACCATTTTCTGCCGCAAACACCACAGGAAATGGTGCATTTTTGCCACAGCAGAAAGCCTTTGACTTTCAAACGGAATTGCTGCAGAAATTTTCTGCAGCAACTCCGTTCCGTCTAGACAAGACCTAAATCCGCAGCATAAGGGCTTCTCTACACGTATTGGAATTGCTGCAGAAAATGGTGTGTATTTTGCTGCGTTTTTCTCAAAGTTGGTTGATGGTGATATCTCCTCTGAAAAACGCAGCGATTCATTCCACTTTCCACAGCAGGAATTGACATGCTGCAGTACGAAAAATATGCACCGCAGGTCAATTTATTGTCAGAAATTTTACGCAGCATGTGGATAGGATTTGATAAATCTCCCCCACTTTGCTGCTGCTGTATTCTGCGTATTTTCCATCCGCAATTCCGGATAGAAAATACGCAGCAATTCCGTTACGTGTGGACAAGCCGTAATGCAGTAGCAGCAGAGTGGGTGAGATTTGAACAAATCTCACCCACACGATGAGCGGGAAAAAAGGCTCAGAAATTGACCTGCGGTCCGTTTTTTTTAATCCGCAGCATGTCAATTGCATTTGCATAAATGCTGCTTATTTGTTTCTGGTTTTCCCCATTTAATTCAATGGGGAGGTAAAACCCACAACAAATAGCAGATGTCTTTATTTGCGGCGGAAATGAATTGATTCAGATGCAAAAAAAATCGCAACTCAGGAAAAATGTAAATCTTATACTTACCCAGAATTCAGTTTTTTTGTCAGGGCCGGCCTCCTGGGATGATGTTTCAGACATGTGACCGCTGCAGCCAATCGCAGACTGCTGCGGTCACATGGGATGAAACATCATCCCAGAGCTGCAGGAAGTAGAAGGGAAGCGTTGCCATGGTAAGTATCCATGTTTTCTGCTCAGTTTTCCGCAGCGGCCATTCCTGGCCAAAAAACTGCACCACAATTTGGTGCGGTTTTTCAGCCGGGTGAACAGGGCGTATACGCTGTGAACTTTTACATAACGTATCCGTCCTGTGTGAACATACCTGTACAGTATGTACATATAGTAGCTGCTGTCTTACAACGATACAGCTGCAAACCATGTCAACATGCTGCATTCCCACGAGTCAGCTCAGTTTTCAAATGATTGTTAATGTCCATGCAGTTTTTTGCAGACATTAACAATTATTTCAAAACCGCACCGACTTTTGGTAAAACTGCATGTGCTGCGTGTCGTACTGGACAACTTTTGTTGTTACGATCTGATTGTTTGCATTAAAGGCTATGTAACCCTTTGAAGGGGATTATATTTTTTTTAAAGAAAATGTCAGTCAGTGTGTTTTGTGCAACTTTATAATTAGTTTTTATTAAAAAATCTTTTTAGTTTTTGAGATACAGCTGCTCTGTATCCTGTATACAGAGCAGCTGTATCTTACGATGAATCCTGAACATGTCTGGTGCGTGGGACTGACGGGTTCAGTGTCAGCGTGTCCTGTGTGTCTCTGACACGCAGGTTCCACCTATAATAGATCACATCTAAGTTACTTAAATGTGATAGATTACAGGTGGCATGCGCGGTGCAGTGATGAAGAGAGCAGGCCTGCATTGACATAGGATAACGTGGGAACGGGATCGAGGTGAGTATGTTAATTTGTTTTTTTTGGTCTTTTTGTTCCACTTAAAAGTGTGAGTGGCATTATCTATGAGGGGGCTATATGTGGGCCACAATCTACAGGAGAGGCTATAAGTGAGGCACTATATACAGGGGGGCCATATGTGGGACACCATATACAGGGGGCTATATGTGGGGCACCATCTACAGGGGGGCTATATGTGGGGCACTATATACAAAAAAAAATCCTCTAGAATAACGAGCATATACATTATTCTCGTGGAAAAGCAGTGGAGTTGGGGCTATCAGGAATTATTCTTTTCATTTACACCTCTTTTAATAAATCCCCCCATGTCTTGTATAGCTGAAAGCTTGTCCCATGTACTCCAGCACAACACTGGTGGCTGCGTATGGCCTGCGGTGGGCCTGTCTGCTTAAAAATGCCAGGGCTGGTTTTAAGTCCCAGTCCGGCCCTGGATGTCTGGAGTCTATGATGAGTGACATACATTTCTGCATGTCTCAAACTTTCAATATTTCCCATCCAAGTTAATGGAAAATGGAATATCCTTAATTCTCATTTGTACAAATCTTGCTTAATGAGATATTTATGATATTTTTGGTTTTGGGTTGTGCAAAATCATGGCCAAAAATGCCACAAATCCGGAACATGTAAATACACCCTGAACCTGGAAGCTATTTTTAGATGGAAAAGGTGGCAACCCTATATATCTAGGGTGCAATAAAGAGCATCACTTCTTAACATTTTATTACAATAGTGTTGCCTAGCAACACTGAGCTTCCTGTGTAAGTGACTACATTTTCGGTTTGACGCTCCGCTTTTCTATCTACGTCCCTGTAATCATGTATACATCATTTTTTATGTTTTAGTTGGGGTTATTTATTTGTTTCCTTTTTCCAGTGTAACAGAATCTCTTGCAAAGGAAAATCAGAAAAGAAAAATGTCATTGTATAATGTACAGCAGAGTAATGTTAGATTTCAAGAAACACAATATAAGAAGTGTCATAATGAACAATATATTGTTATTTTCCTGCAGCTATGTACAAGCTTGTATTATTTATCAGAGATTTGTACGCTATTCCAGCTCTGGAATTTATCCTGTGGATGTCATCAGGGATCAATGGTAACTCTTACATGTGACACTTACAGCTGTAATATCCTTCAGCTGCTGAATAAAATCTAGACATTTGTTGCCAGTCTTTATCTGTCATGCAGCGTGCAACTTTCATCACCCTCATGATAATGGGTACATGGATCTGCGGACTATCTCAGTGGTAATTGTCATAGACAGTTACTAGGTAACTAGCAGAAAATAATTATGGAGATGCAGAATATTGGTTGCTAAGAAATATGTTGAGAGAAGTTGTACTGTGAATGCAATTGAAAAGTTTAATTTGCACCATTCTTTGCATTAGATGACATTGTTCGTCAGATAAGCCGACATCAAGCTCTGTAGATAGGGATTAAAATGTTTATTTATGAAGATAATAGTCTGTAAGAAATAGTAGAAAAGAAGCAACTTTGACATATAAAGTAGTATAAATACATTTATGAAATACGGTCAGGGAGGCCATGTAATGAACACAATTACTCTGGGCATCTGAAAACCCAGTTGTAAATTTTTCAGAAAAATGTGAGTGAACACTTTTATCATGATAGCATACTAGTGTATATACACCATGGCATATTTTTCATTTTTCGGACTAGTTACTTGCTAGACATACCACACCTGAGACTCTACATTTGTTATTTACCTAAAAAAAGTGACCGTGCGGTTTTATATATGTTGGGGAGCATACTCGAGACAGTATCTCCAAACATATATTTACAATATGGTGCATCATGCATCTATTGCCTGTTCCACATTCAGGCAGGTTTTTTATTTTTGTTGTGCCAGAGTTATTTCCTAAGTTGCGCCTTCCTTTTAGCGCAACTAATTTTAGACAAATTTATCAATGGAATGCAAAAAGAACAGATTTATGCGACTTGCCGACAAGGGGGGCTGAGCAGAAAAGGGACGTGATTTAGGATGCGCCAAATAGTGGCAATATTTTGACGCAAAAAAATCACTAAATTATGCTAACCAAGAGCTGGTTGCGCCAAATTTATCTTCCAACATGAGTCACTGTGATACATTTTAATCAGCTAGTCTAATTGTAAACTGCCTACATTTAACAGGTACCAATATCTCATTAGGGTGGAAATAGAACAGCCCTGCTCAAAAATTAGAAACTTGGATGCACACACTCCAGACTTTGGAACCACTGGGACTAAATGGATTATGGTTTTTATCTCTATCTAGTCCAAATAAATGATTTACCATATGCCCCATATTATATTATTATTAAATTTTTATATATGTTCTTTTTATATAATTGGGACCGTCTTCCTGTATTTATGACCTGGCTGTGATTGTTACAAGGGTGGAGATTCTGCCCGTTTTGTGCATTGATTTAGTAATATATGCCATTCAAATTTTTTTTTACATTGAATTCTCTTATGCATTAGCCCTCCAATTGACCATTTCATGACACTATAGAGCTGTCTTATGGAAGGCTAATGGTCCACTGGTAAATGACCCTTTTATATATATAGATCATACTTTATTCTCAGACGGTCTCCATTAGAATTATTCTAGAAAACCATTGGGTCCTTCTCCTCTTATTAACCCCTTCAGGAGTAAGCCTATTTTGGCCTTCAGGACCGCAGGATGTATTTTGTTTTTGCTTCGCGGCATCCGAGAGCTATAACTTCTTTTCGTTTTTCCGTCCAAGTAGCTGTTTGAGGGCTTATTTTTTGCAGGATATACTGTATTTTTCAATAGCACCATTTTGGGGTATATATAACTTATTGATTAACTTTTATTAACACTTTCTGGAGGGTAGTGAAAAAACAGCATGTCTGCGTTATAAATTTTGCCGCGTTTACTGTAAGGGATGAATAACATGTTAGTGCCTGTTCACAGTGGCGTCGGGCTTCCATTCATGGGTTCTGTTCGATATTTTCATGGTAGGAACCAATGAACGGAAAGCCAAACGGAAACCATAGCTTCCGTTTGCATTACCATTGATTTCAAAGTTAATGCTTCCGTTGCAATTAGCTTCCTTTTGTTTCTGTTTGCTTCCATTTTTTAAGCGGAAACTATAGCCTAGTGGACTACGCTATTGTTTCCATGAAAGAATGGGAACCTTACGGAACAGAAACAAACGGAAATCAACAGCAAGGGAAGCATTACCATTGAAAACTATGGTTTCCGTTTAGCTTTCCGTTCACCGGTTCCTCCGATGGAAAAGTCGAAGGGAGCCCATGAACAGGAGCCCGACGCTGATGTGAACAGGCACTAACATGTTATTTATCCCTCACAGTGAACAATGAAAAATTTATAATGCAAAAAAACAGGTGTTGCTAGGATGTGCAAGTGATCACATTCTCAAGCACCGCGCCCCAATCTGTGGTATGTGGAATGGGCATAAAAGCCAGGTTGAAAGCAAAGTTTTTTTAGACACATGAAACCTCAAAAATCGGATCAAGTGGTGTGGGATGCCTCCTGTTCATTGATGTGCCACTAATAGCCACTTGTTGCAAACTGAGAGGAACAGAAGCCTTGGTGTAACACCCATGGCCGCGGGCCGTCAGGATTACTCACCTCCTGACGGCCGCAGCCATGGATCTGTGAGCGCTGGCCTGCATCTCCTCCTCAGGAGGAGCCAAGGCTCACTTCTGCTTCACTCTGCTGTGTCCCATAGGGTGCGCACGCTCGTGTCCGGTCTTAGGGCATGCCCCCACGTGGCGGAATTCCTCCGCAACTGTCCGCATCAATGCCGCACCTAATCCGGGTAGCGGATTACGGCTGCGGATCTGCCCAAAATGTGCAGTAAATTGATGCGGACTAGCTGCTGCGGACTGCGGAAAAAGTGCTTCCCTTCTCTCTATCAGTGCAGGATAGAGAGAAGGGACAGCACTTTCCCTAGTGAAAGTAAACGAATTTCATACTTACCGGCCGTTGTCTTGGTGACGCGTCCCTCTTTCGGCATCCAGCCCTACCTCCCTGGATGATGCGGCAGTCCATGTGACCGCTGCAGCCTGTGATTGGCTGCAGCCGTCACTTAGACTGAAACGTCATCCTGGGAAGCTGGACTGGAGACAGAAGCAGGGAGTTCTCGGTAAGTATGAACTTCTATTTTTTTACAGGTTGCTGTATATTGTGATCGGTAGTCACTGTCCAGGGTGCAGAAACAGTTACTGCCGATCGCTTAACTCTTTCAGCACCCTGGACAGTGACTATTTACTGACATCTCCTAGCAACGCTCCCATAATTACGGGAGCCCCATTGACTTCCTCAGTCTGGCTGTAGACCTAGAAATACATAGGTCCAGCCAGAATGAAGAAATGTCATGTCAAAAAAGCAAGACGCATCCGCAGCACACATAACATGTGCATGACAGCTGCGGACTTCATTGCGGAATTTAGAATCTCCATTGAAGTCAATGGAGAAATTCCGCCATGAGTCCGCAACCAGTCCGCCACTGCTCCGCAACAGACAGAGCATGCTGCGGACACCAAATTCCGCTCCGCAGCCTATGCTCCGCAGCGGAATTTTACGCATCGTCTAAACGAACACTTCTAAAATTTAAGTGGAAGTCAATGGAGAAACGTCTCCGCTGCGGATTAACGCTGCGGAGTGTCCGCAGCGGAATTCAAGTGAAATTCCGCCACGTGTGAACCCAGCCTTAAAGGGCCAGCGCATGCACCTGAATTTGATACCCAAATTAGCCCATGAGCACTCTGGACTATAAGAAGGGCCCTGCCCCTTTCTACATTGCCTGAGCGTTGTTGCCATTTACCTATGTCCGTCTCTGCAAATGGTCCCTTAAGTGTTTTCCAGTTCCCAGTGTTCCCGTTCCTGCTACCTGTATCCTGTATCCCATGCTATCTTGTTTCAAGTGCCGTTTAGAGTTGGAGTTGTGTTGTGATGTGTACTACGCCTTCCTGATTACACCACGCCTGGTGTCTGCCAGCTGCCAAGGTCCCATCCGCGCCTATCTTCGCTACTGTCTGAAGTTACCACAGGTACACCTATCCGAACTATAGACTTTGACTTGTACCCTGTTGGCTAGCTGCTATACCGTCAAGGCAGTACGGCCCAGTGGGTCCACGCACCCAGCAAGACACTTGGTTTATCACTCTGGCAGATTGCTACGCGCTTGGCCGAGATGTCAGCACTGCTCAATGTTGAGTATCCCGGTGGTTCGAAGAACAACATCGAACGGGAATGATAGAAAGAGTTGGGCGGAGACTAGCCTCTGTACTGACGGATAGTCTGATTGGAAAAATGGTGTGTAGTGATCCATTCTGTACTGGAAGTGAAATTGGATGTCACATCCCAAGCCTAGGGCTGCAACCAGTGTCGGCACAAACCATCAGAAGGTGTTTGCACGAAATTGGGCTAGGAGCCAGATGTCCAGCTACAGTTAGTCCATTGACGACACGCCACCGCTCTCAATGGCTATCATGGTGCTCAACAAAACGGCAATGGAGGCTGGAATGGAGGTCTATCCTCTTGAGCGATTAGTTCCGCTTTTGTCTCGGACAAATGACAGCCGGAGATTGGTCTGCAGAACACATGGGCAATGTCATGAAGAGGCCTTCACAAGTAAACGTCACACCAGTCCTAGTCCCGGGATTATGGTGTGGGGTGACATAATGTATGGTAGCTGGACCGCTGTAGTCTTAATTTCAATTACACTAACAGCTCAGCGTTTCATTGATTTGGTTGTGGAACCAGTGGTATGGCCATTTCTCCAAAGTGTCCTAGAAGCCTTTTTTTTAACATATCTGCTTTTGTCATTCAAAAGGAACATTGAATATTTCATTACAGCATTTATAAATCTGTCTTGGTCATGTGATGGAAATCAAAAAATTATTGTTTATCGGCAGTACATCTCCCCATGTAAACATGGGGTTTGCTGCCGACAAGATGCAAACTGTATTAAGATGAAAGATCGTATCAAGGATTGTTTGTCCCCATATTCACCATCATTGTTCCATGTAAATGGAGTAAATGAGCGTCGATCGACATGCTATTATCGTCGATCGGTGCCCGTTACCGGCCAGGAAATCAGGACATGTAAAAGGACTCGAAGATTACTCATACACTAGTGCCACATGATGCTGATATAGAGAGCTCATACAGTATATTGTCATAGAAGACTCAAGGAGTAGTGCATTTAAAAGTCAAATGATGGTACTGTGCAGCATGCCAACTATTAAATAGGAATAAAGCAGTTCTTTGTAATATTATTAGCTGCCTGATTCTTACAACTCCATTAAAATGAAGCCCTTGGCCCCCATGTTCTACAAGTCCTATACAATATTGTGCAGTCAGTGCATGGAGTTGTTTGACATATGTTAAGCTGGCCATACACATGAGTGCGGTGGGGGTTTAAAAAAAATCATTATGAAGCTTTGGCCCCCATACTGTGACTGAATATAAAACCCTATACAAAGAATAAAATGACCACCATACAGTGACCATATAGTGGTAGATATCAGTTCTACACAGGTGCTCTGCAGAACGTATTAGTGAATACCTTTTCCAGGATCCCCACCCTCTACACAAACTCCCTGTAACGTCTGCGGTCACGGACCGCCGCCTCTCCTTACCCTCTGACGGCTGCAACCGCAGACTCCTGTCTTCTAGCCGATGTCTCCCTCCTCGTAGATGTCAGCACATGCATCTGCTCTGTCCCGTAGTGTCCTCTAGGGTGTGCACGCATGCTCGTGCCTGGCCTTAAAGGGCCAGCGAACGCACATGCAAATAATGTCTAACTAGCCCCAGTTCACCCTGGACTATAAGAAGGGCCCTGCCCTTTCATTTCTTGCCTGAGCATTGTTGTTGTCTACCCATGTTCGTATTGCAAATGGTCCCTTAGTTGTATCCTGCTCCCAGTATTCCCATATCCCATACCCTGTATCCCGTGCTGTTTTTGCCCGAGCCTTATCTAGTGTTGGAGTCGTGTTGTGTCATCTGCCACGTCTGCTAATTGTACACGTCTGGTGTCATCTGCAGTGCCTGCTGTCATACACCACGTCTGGTGTCACCTGCCACTCCTGGTGTTATCAGCCACGTCAGGCACCACCTGCCACGTCAAGCACCATCTGTGCCAAAGCCTCTGCTACTGTCTGGGCACTTACAGGCACCCTTGTGCTAAGGACTTTGCATAGACTTTGTATAGACTGTGATCTGGCCAGCTGCCACTCCTCTACGGCGGAGCGCCCCTGTGGGTCAACACACCCCTAGATCGTGACAGTTCCCATTGTGATGCCCCTTTAAGAGTACCATCCTGCTGCCTTTCCAAGTACGGTGCCTGCTGCTACCCCCAGTGGCCCAATAACTATAGTTACACTTATAAAAAATAGTGTCAAATAGATAGTAGCCCAGTTTGTAATACTCGTCCATACAATAATAGAGCCCCCTTTGTGCCCCACGCAGTAATAATGCTCCTTTGGTGGCATTATCATAGTTATAGTGCTCCCTTAGTGCCCACAACACAAAACAGACCCAGAAAATTAATCAAATTAATTCTCACATAAACATTTTGCCACAATGAATGGACCAGCTCAAACTACATGCCCCTTCTGAGGCATTGTACATTGCAGGCCTGAAGTGGGTTTGCAAACTGTGAGTGGGAAGCGGTTTTCATTATGCAACCCCCCTTCTTGTGTACGCCCCTGCATCTTGATCTCATGTGTATTGATGAGTGCCTGCTGACTGTTTCCCACATCTTTGTTCTTGCAGTGTCTGGCAGCAGCTTATTTCCCTCTTCCCATTGAAATAAACAACCCTGCTTGCTCCTCTGCAAGGAGCACAGATATCAAATGCAAACATTAGGGAAAGGCGGAAGTCCAACCAGGAGGGCAGGGGAGGGATTGCTCCCAGGACATAATTCAGGATATCAAAATCATGGCAACTGTGTGTAAGATTTTATAAATGTTAAGAGTTCTGTCGAGTACTGGAGATGAGCAATTTTCCTGAATTTTTTTTCGGGTCTGATTTGATTCAGCTCGAATAAATTTGCCGCAAATCGCAAGTTCCCCGATTGACCTCAAAATTTGTGTTTGACTCTCTGATGTCTTCTAGCACTGTATCCAAGTATTTAAGCATTTTAAAGCCAAGCCAGGTTTAGTAATGTTAAAGTGACAGCAATATATATGGGTAGAGGGAAAGATAACCACAAAGCATTTTGGGAAGGTTGTCTGCAGGGTATTATGGGGAAGCCCGTCCGAGGTCATGTGATCCTTTTTCAAATTTGTAAAATGGAGGTCGGTGCTCATCGGCAGCTGACATTTTGCTACTATTCGTGCTCTGTTCTAAATCGGGTTGTGTTTTTTTAATTTTTATAAAGGATTCTCTTTACGTAGCCACCTATAATAAGGCCTCATGCACATATTGTAGCACCGGCATGTACAAGGAGCCTGTAGTACGGCACATGGAGACCCTTTGGCTCTGTTCAAGGGAACTGCAGGCACTCTGGGTGCCCTCATATGTTGCCTCTGTACTGCATCATATTATAGCAATATTCTTTCCTTGAAGCAATGCTTCTAGGGAAGAATAGTATAATATATATATATATATATATATAATGTGTGTGTGTGTATGTGTGTGTATGATATAAGAGGAGAATACTCATCTCTATCTATATGTATATATATAAAATGTATCACCCAAAAAAGCCTGCCGCAAAAAAAGCCTGTGTATGCCTTCATATGAATTTGGAGGCGTACGGTTTGGCCATATTTCATATCTGTACAATTCAGAGGTTGAACAAAGCCATAATCCGGCCGTGTGCATGAGGCCTAACACACATGCAATTCACACAGGATAATTGTCCCTTGCTTGTGTAATGTTGTTTCATATATAGGGTTAAACTATAGATATACTATTGTTTAATTTATATAATATACGACCATATATGTATAAGCTGGTTTTATGTCAAAGATTATTTTTTCATTTAGCAATTTACCGTTTTTAGCATTTTAGTATTTGCAACGAATGTTTCCACATAAACATAGTCCTATTACTGATACGTGTAAATTTATTTATACCGGCATGTAAAAAAGTCACAGTAAACATCAGGGTTAAGGAGAAAATGTATATTTAATGTCATTAGTATAGATCTAACAAAACCATTTCTTCATAGAAATTCTACTTGTTTCCTTAGTGTAAAAAAATCATAGGTTTTCCTGCAAGGGAAAAAATCAATACTTGCCATGTACCATGTAACCAATAGAATAAGGGGAATGATTTATGTATGGACGAATGCAAGCTGAATCAGCTGGGGCCTCGTACAGAGAGAGCGAGAAGGAGAGAGGTGTAGGGGTAAGCTGGACTGCAGTGATTATTTCACTGGTCAGATTATTTCCCTTTCATACAACACTGATAACACCACAAGAAAACCTTACAATCTCCGATTATTTAGTGGCTCAGAATTTTGCTTGGATCGAAATGATGGAAGCTACATTAAAACTAAGGAACAGTTCAGAGACAGATGATGCATGATCTGCGGTCATTTACTGTTCTCCTGGAGCCATCTCCACCCTGATTTAAAAGGCCTTGGATATACAAGAGAGTTTATGGAAAACCAGTTAATCAACAGGATTCAATAAATGACAGCTTGGAATTACAAAGAAGTAGTAATCATGAAGACAAGCCCATGGAATATAGTTCGGTTTTATTCCGCACAAAAGAATTAAGGTATTTTCTTAAAAAATCAACTCTTTTATATTTGTAGTGTATGCTGGGTTTTTTATTGCATTGCTGGGAGATAATCAAAAATAGGAATTTTATATTTGGCCTTTGCACTTCATGTGTTTAGAGGGAAGCATCGAATATGATTCTATTATATACATTGCATATTAGTCATTAATTACATCACTGAAAATCAGAACTACGGTAAATAGGGCCAAACTACAGGAAATGGGTGTATATTGGGATGCAAAGACAAAAAATTTAATATTGTAGCTTTAGCAGTTGTTTGTGAATTATATATTATTCTCTAAATTGTTACAATAGATAAAAATTGGCAATTAGTATTTTGTAGTATTGTATTTTACCCAGTATATTGTATATTCTGATTGATTTGCTTTTGTTATTGTTTTGTGACATTGTTTAGTTTGATATTTTTAGATAAATCAATGTTTAAATGCGGTTATTAATAAGCCATTTATTTTTGTATAAAATCTATATTTAAAAAAAAATCTAAGAGCATAACTTTAATAATATTTAATTATCTTTCTTTCAATTTCATGAAAATAATTGTGATTGACGTAAGCCCCTTGGCATGCACTAACTGTATATGTATATATATACACGTCCAAATTGTCGGTTCAATGACAGCTAGGACATACATATGTATTTGTCCACCATTTTAATGGTAAATCATAATGTATAGCGCTCTGCCATTAAAGAGAATGGATCGATACTTTATCACCCCGATCCTACTGAAGTGACAGAGTACTGAAATGATTATCTACGTTTTATAAAAAGGGCTAAACACAGGGCTCAAAGTGAGCCCTCCTAAGGGTGGGAGACAAACTAGAATACAAACGTATGTTCACAGATATTACAGCCATGACGTACGTTAAGAAAAGTACACATATTTGTTATACATCGGAGAGTGAGAGGATTATTTTTTCTATAATTTATATGGTTAAACTTATTACATTAAATTACAAAAGGAAAACAGCACAAAATTTGCACTTTGTTCCAATTTGTGTAAATTTTTCTCTGTATAAGACTCTAAATATTAAAAGATAATTGTTCTGTATTGGGTGCTGTATGAAAGGTCTATCTGCTACAAAAAGGTATTAAAACTTAATGTGGGCATTTAGGCATTGAAGGCCTTGGTCATGAAAGGGTTAAGTTACAGTTTTTATGTTGTTCTGAGATCTAAGCACACTCCTTTATAGGAAGCAAAAGAAATGCAATATACTGTATTTCTAAAAGTTAAAAAAAGGAATCTACCAGGTCGCCCTAGGAAACCAATGAAATATCTATCTGAAATACATGCTGCTATCTCAGTGCAATAATAAAGCAGTTGTAACGGTGATTACAGATAACAGTTATACCTTAACAGCTTGCTCATTAGATTGCATATAATATAATTGCATTCATATTATACGGATCTAAAGGACAAATGTATCATATTTTCTAAAACAAATTCATTTTGCAAAGAATGGCTCAGGCCTAGATTCTGTGCTCAAAATAAAGATATTACAATTATCACATAACAAATAATAAAAGTACAAGTCATTACTAAAAATTAAAGTATAGATCTAAAGGCCCTTTTACACAGGCCAATGATCAGGCAAATGAGCATTCATACGAACGCTTGTTCCCTATTGTTCCCAATCATTGCCCTGTGTGAATAGGGCTACAATCAGCCGATGAAGGATCAAACGCTCGTTTATCGGCTGATCGGATCTTCTAAAGGGAAAAAAATGGTCGCTGTTGGAATGCATATCTCACTGTGTAAACTGGGAGATTTGCTGCCGACATAATGCAAATACATGGGGACGAACAATCATAGTGACAATCGTTTGTCCCTATACATTGATGATCGTTGCTTCATGTGAATGGAGCTAACTAGCACCGATCGACGTGCTCTATAGTTGGTTTTCTAGCTAGTATCAGGTCATATAAAACCATTTTACTGATCAGAAGATCTACCCAATCTGCAAGCCCAGAGTATACAATGGGAGATCTATTTCTTATTGCTCAATTCAGTGTGCCCAAAGGGAACCTCAAGCATGTGAGATTGGCGAATAGGCAAGATCAGGCAGATTGCTTATCTATATTCATTATCATACTACAAACTTATCAGGCTTATATAAGAAAAAGTGAGAAGAGATACAATGGAAGTAAAAATAGTACATATAAATCTGTTTCATATTTTTTTTTTAAATAAATAACAAAAAAGGCATCACAAACTGCATGTGTGAATACAGCCAAAAAGCTGTGTTTTTTACTTTGTTAGGACACTTACAATAAACACATTTTAAATGCTGTTGGTCATTGAGTGACATATGTTTATATATTTTTTTAATTTTTGAATACAAAAAAGAGATGTCAAATTTGCAACATTTTCCCAGACATTAAAAAAGAAGCAATTTTTTTTAAATATCTTGTATATATGTTCGGGATATCTTACCCATTACCCATAAATAGTATTTTGTTTGCCGGAAAGTTTTGAAAATTGGAAAGGAAAACAAGTTCAACTACTAGTGTATTTTGATGATATCTATTTTGCGCAAGAGATCATATAAATCCTCCTATACATGAGATACTGTGAGAAACTGTAAATAAAGATTTCAAGACCAGTATCCTTTTTGCTGACATTATAGTTTTATAAATAAAAAGCCCCGTTGACCAATTTAGGAAAATCTGTCCACCACGCATACTTGACATCCAAAATATTCTCGATAAAATTTCCTGTATCAGTAAAGGGATCAACTCCAAATCTAATAGTGTATATGAATTGCTAGTATGCAACCAATATAGCATATTAGCATACATATAAATTATATTTGTTCCTAACCTGGATTACATAATCTATTTTTAATGGGGGTTTTTATGCAATAAGAAGTTATTAAACCTTGTAGGAAATATTCGGAGATGTGTAATGGTAGGTGTCTCTGAAGTAAAACATTCTGTTTTCAGAAATATTTAAGATGGTATTGACAATAAATTCACATTGTTCAAATAAAATAGCTAAAAATAAGTATGCATGATTGTTATACTATAATAATAATAATAATAATGATAATAATAAATAATATAAATATTTGAAACTATTCTTTTGAAATTTTTTTCTATTATGTTTTTTATTATTATATAGCCCTCTTATACATGAACTCTATTTGAGTTCCACAGTACTTTAGTCTTTCACTGACAAAACACATTGGACATGGCTCTTTACCATAACTAAACCTTATCATACATACCCAAGAATATTTAAGGTTATATCACGAACATCACCCAAAGCAAGAGGGGTCAGAAGAGTTTTGCAGGCATGTCTAGACCTGAGGAATGAGAACCCTACTTTATGTCACTTACTGATTCTAACATATCCGCTGTTAAAAGAGTTTTCAGCCTTTGGTAGAGCTATTTCTTTGATATACATTCTATCCTCTAATGCTTTTGAAGTTCAAACTACATCACCACTACGATATAACTACAGAATTTGGTGCTCTAGAGATCAATAGCAAAATGCATTACTGTCACTTGCTAATTTCTACTTGGTATTGACAAGGATTGACGTTCCAGCATACCATAAGGCATTGATGTACGTAGGCTTAAAGTACCCCTATGATTGTCATTTTGATATTTTATTCTATTTTTATTTTTAAAAAATTCCAATCTACTTGTTTGCACTTTACTTTATTCCCTATGCTGCTTGAACTGTAAGACTCCCCCGTGTGTTTATCTAGACTTTTAGATAGATATAGTTTATATACTTTTGGTTTTTTTTTTGTTTTTCTTTTAGCACTTTCTCAAATTACAAATGTCATATAAAAAGAAAAAGCTAATTCATAAAAGACATAAATATTTATATTTTTTTACAACACATGAAAATTATCTTATCCCTCTTTCGCTGAACCTCCTTTCTCATGCCTTGGGAATCCACATTTAAACATCCTTAAGTACTAGTCCACTTAATGGATGGTATTTAAATAAGTGTAAAAGTCATTCATTTGCTTATTATCGTAAAATATACCCATAAAAATCCATGTCTTCAAAAAGAAATTACCAATTTTATCCCAATTACCTCCACATTCATTAGTTTCTTCACCAACTCAATTAAATTGATTTAATAGTAGGCACACAAGCATTAACCCAATTAATACAAGGGTATGTTTATCAGCTGCTGAAATTATAAAATGTGTAATCATAGGAATATGTGTTTTTTGCAATCCAGGTGTTACATGAGGCAAAGAAAATCGAACAAGAATATTCCAGGACCCAGAAGGAGATTTAACTTGGTAACTTGGTGAATTAAATGGGGTTTTCATGCTAACAACATTTATTATCATCTATGCACAGGATAGGTGGTAACGTTACGTTGTCGGGACCCCACTGATTACTAATATGGGGGACCCCATACTACATACCACTTTATGGAATTCTATGGGAGATACGAGAATAGATGAATACTCTCACTTCTATGTTATAGCTGAATGTTTCTGCTTCTGCATTATTTTAAAACCCTTTAACTTGCATTTAAAAAAAAATGTGACTTTTCAAAAATAGTGAAATATATTGACTTTAATCTTCCTGAATTTAGGGCATTCATGTTAATAAATCCATCCCTACCTCATCACTTACACCACAAGCACTAATCCAGCCCTAGTAATTTCCTGCATTGATTACTGTAATTCACCACTAATTGACATTCCACTAAACAAACTGGCTCGGCTTGAATCCCCCATAAA
This sequence comes from Rhinoderma darwinii, assembly GCF_050947455.1. Lineage (NCBI taxonomy): Eukaryota > Metazoa > Chordata > Amphibia > Anura > Rhinodermatidae > Rhinoderma > Rhinoderma darwinii. The sequence continues at coordinate 355,296,386 of NC_134690.1, read as the reverse complement.
TGCAGCAGCCATGGGGATTTCTCAGTCTAGTGATTATACTAGCGCCTCTGCTCCCTATTGCTCATTACACTGGTGACCTGTTTCTTGTAGAAATAAATTCAAAACTCTCCTCCTAGTCTACAAAGCTCTCCACAATGCTGCACCGTTATACATCTATTCTCCCATCTCTGTTTACCAACCCACTCATGCACCTATGACTCTCATTCTTCCTTAATACATCATCTCACTCCGGTGTTCAGGACTTCTCCCGTGCTGCACTAATTCTTTGGAACTCACTGCCTCGTACCATAAGTGTAAAGAATCTGCCAGACACAACTTCTGTGTCGACGCCCATAGGTAATCAGTCTGCACCTGCTTCTATGTCTGTGAGACTGACTCCATCTTCCACCACTCAGGATGGCAGGCTTAGGAGTGGGAGAGCCTATCACAGCCTGGCCAGACGGAGCTAGCTCCCGCCCTCTGTCTATTTATACCTGCCTTTCCTGTTCCTCCTTTGCTTGTGATTCTTGTCTCTTGGTTTCCTGGCCCTGCTGCAGCTTCTTGAACTACTGATCCTCTGCTTGTAATTGACCTTGGCTTTTTTGACCACTCTTCTGCTCTGCGTTTTTGTACCTCGCTCATCTCCTGGTTTGACTCGGCTCGTTCACCTGGCTTGTTGATCACGGTGTTCCCGTGGGCAACTTCCCCATTTCCCTGGCTTCTTTGTACCCTTGTCTGTTTGTCTGATGTGCACCTATTGAGTGTAGGGACCGTCGCCCAGTTGTACCCCGTTGCCTATGGCGGGTCATTGCAAGTAGGCAGGGACTGAGTGGCGGGTAGATTAGGGCTCATTTGTCTGTTTCTCTACCCCGACATTACAATAAGACTTGCTACTAACAGTTTTAAGCGTGCTTTGAAAACTCTTTTTCACATCACCATAGTCCATGAATAGGGTGCAAAAATTTCCACCCTGTCCTTAACTAGCAACTCTTGTCGCATCACTCTGCACTATATTTGTGTTGGCTCAGATACTGACTTGAGCCATGCAGCATTATTTATATTCTCTTTTGCGAACACTATAACAACTAGTCAAGCCCCCATGGTGCTAGGAATGCTTTGAGCGGTACCCGCTAATATATGTTTATTTTTCCTGCAACGGTGATGTGCCTTTCATACATGTGACCGCTGCAGCCAATCACTGGCCTCAACATAAGACCGCTGAGGCCAGTGATGGGCTGAAGTGGTCACGTGGATGAATGTCAATTTATAGATGCAGGAATGTAAACAAGGACCGGCGGATACCACCAGAGCATCAGCGCTAGAGCTGTGGGGATTTAAAGGGAACCTGTCACCAGCATTTCACCCATTAAATCAGCAATACCTGGTGGAAGTGAGTGAAAAATCATTTTTATGTAACCTATAATTATCGTCTAAGTGGGTTCTGTACCTTTAGTACTCAGTTTTTTAGTGTTCCCGCACCATATGCTAATGAGCATTAAAGAGTCATATCTTCATTCCTCAAGCCTTTGCAAGTTAACCCCGCCTCCTTACTTTTGATTGACAGCTCTTTGCCTCCCACAGCACACACAAAATCCCACGCTTGCACATCGATGTCCCGTTCTGCTACGTGAGCACAAAGGGACATCATGATATCGGCGCATGCACTGTAACAAGATTTGAGGCCCGGACGAAGCAGGGAAGGGTGTTGGACCATAAATGATGGGCGCATGCGCACTACCTCAGTTGAGATTTCGGCATTCAAGGCGGGCCAGTTTTCGACGGTGGGCGGGCATAAGAAAAGGAACGAGACTAATTTGTACAACTTTTGGACAGCCCCAAACAAGATTTTATCTTAGGCACACATGTTTTTTTTATTTATTTAATGGCATATGATCTTTGAATTCATTATTACTAAACCCATTCAAATCTTGCACAGATTATAACAAGACAGAGAAAAAAAAATCAAATAATGAATTAATGTAACTACAACTAAATAGAACATAGCAAAGTGCCTAATAAATATTCACAATATAAGGCTTATTACCTTACAATTTTTTTGTTATAAATTAGGACAAATATTGTTAATACAGTATTTATTATACTAATTAAAAGGACAAAAGGTCTGATCTATATCTATTGTATAATTCTACTCTACGGCACAGTAAAATATATTCTGTATTATTAAATTACAGAGTACCTTCCACTCCTGCTAAATCTTTTTCTTGATATTAAATATTAAGAAGTAAGGTCATGCTCACAAAGTGGTCTAATAACATATCACCCTATAGGTCAATGACTGATGTTGTAATGTTAATGGAGTTGAAGTCTGTTGCGCCTCAGGGTTACTCTAATGTAGTTGGCTAATGCAAGTTGGTCAAAGCACTGAGCAGTAAGTGACTGATTACCGACCGTCATGGAAAAGTGATATTAAGTGAGAAGATCCTGATTATTGCAAAAGTACTAGGCAGCTTGTTCTCCTGTGAAGACAAATCCTGTGTAGTATATCATTACCAACTCTTATATGGAAGGCTGGTGGGATGGAAATGAGGCATGGGATGCAAAATTACAGCTCTGTTTCTTGGATGCATATTATGCGGTCTGACAAAACTGTTAATTTGCTTGTTGACTCCACATGTGAAAATAGTGATTACTCCACACAACATGCGCTCACATCAGTTATTATTATGAAATTTCAGAGCAACCAGGAGAAAAATAGATATAATACATCACCAGTTTTGAAATTCATTCATAAGTATAGCTTTCTCTAACCTTATCAGCACCCCCTACGCTACAGACAGCTATTCCGAATTAGGCTCTATAAAAGGTCAGACATTGACTTACAGGATAGCTACCTATAGGTGGTACTAGAAAGGCAGTTTTCTTCCTTCTTCTGTATACTTTTTTCCCAGGGAGCATTGCTCCAAATACTGCCTATCAGCTGGATCTCCACAAGGAGAATCACTACCTTCCGAGAGTTCATACATACGGTTTATGGGGAAAGAGAGAGAGAGAAAAAGAGAGAAAGAGAAAGAGAGAGAGAGAGACGGAGACGGATAGGTCATCAGTACATGATCTGCGTGGGTCCGACACCCGGGCCCCTCACAGATCAGCAGGGTTCAGTGCCTCCTTGCACCGGATATACAAGCCGGAAGCAGTTAGATCTGGCCACGGAATAGCGTCCGAGCTGCAGAACTGTGAATAGGACCTGCAGTTCTGCAGCACGGCCGCTATGCTATTTATGGAGTTGCGAGCTTCGTCCATAGCATTATGTGCCACAACATCCTGTGCCCGCAGGCCACCGGAGCGGCTTAACAGTGCGGGGTCCGGGTGTCGGACCAACACCGATGACATACAGATGACCTATCCGGTCATCAGTTGTCAGAAGTTCGACAACCCTTTTAATACCATTACTCTGTTCCCCCATACCTCCTTATCTAGATCACCATTCCAGAATGGGGTTGGCAGGCAGATGCTGGTGAGTGACATCATCAGCCTGTGTTTCACTCACTCCATTGACTTGATTATGTTGACCTCTAGTTACAGAGAATTATGACTGGAGATCTGGATGGGACTGGGGGTGTAAGACATTAATTGACACTAGAACCATGAATGCACCTCTGGATGGAAAGGGAACAAGATAGTTTATACGTATGATGTATAAACTATATGACGTAACAGCAGAATAGTTAATGCAACACTGGATGTCACTGTAGTATAAGGTCATGCACACACGTTCAGAACGTCTAACAGAATAAGCCACAGACTAGCTCCATTGTCACCTGCGGATTTCTACAGTGGATTTTCTACAAAAAAAGCTGTGGTGGATTTCCATACCGTGTGAACATGGCCTATGACATGATATAACCGCAGAATTCTAAAGTCAGCTCTGACACGCATGGTCACTACCCTCATGCTCATTTCCATACATGTGCTCATAACACTTATGCACGGTCACATATGCATGCACAAATGGGTACTCGCTCACTACGAACACACACACACATACATACATATGTATATATATACATATATATATATATATACACAATATATAAGTATATACGGATATACGGTATACATATATATTTACATATAGACACACACACACATAATGACCTCAGAGGCCCCATGCACACGAATGTGCTTTTGCGGCCGCAATTCCCCCGAAAATCCACGGGAGAATTGTGGCCCCATTCATTTCTATGGGGCCATGCACATGACCGTGGTTTCACTGCGCTACCGGCCGACCCGAAAATCACGGCCTTGCACATGGCTACGGTCGTGTGCATTAGGGGTAAAGACCAGTAGCTGCTGGCCTGGTGTGGTGAGTGTCAGAAGTGCACTGGTTCAGGCAAAAGCACTCAGAAAGTATCCTGACATCAGATCATGGGCCACACTAAGTCTGTAATAAACCCGCAGGAGGCATGACCCCTCGGCAGCAGCTACACAATGTGTGCTGGTGTGGTGTGTGTTTGTTACCTAGGAGTCTTGACTCCCGCATGGTTAGTGCAGTTTCATTGCATCACATGATCCTTATCTCCCCTGCTTCCTGGATCAGGCGAGACAGTCCCGGTTTCTCACCGCTGTCCCGTCGTCCCAGGCGGTCTGAAAAAAGTCACGCTGTGCGCCATGGTGCCCCGGACACTCCCTGTCACCAGCCACGCCCCCAACGACTTTATCCTTGTCCTGTAAACTGCCTGCGCCCAAAGAGACCACGTTACTATGACACTCGGTGTAACAGAGTTCTGTCGGGAGCGAGGGAGCAGAGCATTGAGGCAGCACGGCACCAAGCAGAGCAGAGAGAAAGAAAACAGACACAGGAGGACAGTGGTGAGTAAAGAGTAAAAATAATTTAGTGCCTGGGAACACTAGTGTTTCTAAAATCATAAAATAAATGACATTATTTTATGATTTTATAAACGCTAGTGTCTCCAGGAACTGTCTTTTTAAATATAAAAGGGCCTAAGTGGATGCTCCATATGCAGTTAAAAGGGATTGTCCTGCCCCTAAAAATGTATTGGCTATCCTCAGGATAGGCCATTAATAGCTGATGGGTCGGGGTCCGGCCCCTGGGATCCCTGTCGATCAGCTGTTTTGAAGGGGGTGCAGCGCTCGTACAAGCGCTGCCTCCCCTTTGTTTTTTGTTGCTCAATGTGAATCGTCTACACAGATGTAGCGACGGGTCACAGGTATTGCAGTCTTCTTCTCCCATTCACTTCAATAGGAGAAAAGGCTGCAATACTGTGAATCGCCTCTACATCTGTGTAAACAATTCACAGTGAGCAAGAAAAAGAGGGACCCATTTTTCATAACCAGCCAGATACAACATAGCAGCAGCAGACTAGCATTAGCAGGGTGGAAAGGCCCACGGTTTTCGGCCCTTCCCAGCCTCATAATACCAGCCTCCGGCTGCCCTAGTTCACGGCCATCACTGCAGATGGTCGGGTACTGGATCGTAGCCGGTTCTTCCCGGCACCCCCGGTGGCGGTAGGTGCTGGGGTAATAATGGGGGGTTAGTGCTAGCCTTTTTACTGGTTAACAGTAAACCCCGCCTTAGTAACGGACGCTGTCAATCAGACAACTGCCATTACTAAGGCGCTAATAAAGTATTAAAAAATACACAGACACATAAGAAAATATTTTTTCATTGAAATAAGAACTCCCCCACACAACTCCCTTTAAACATTTTATTGAAGAAAAAAAACGTAGATCATCGAAGTAGTCCAACGAATCTACGATGTAGTCCAAATCGTCCAGTGGAACCTGCAAAAAAAATAAAAATAAAGTTAGTGATATGAAAAATAAAAAACTTATACTCACAATAATAGCAGTCTTCTGTCTTCCTCCCTGCGCTGTAATAGAAATTTGACATCAATGAAAAATAATTCCCCTTCACTTAACTCTGCTACCTGTCAACTGAGAAGTCATCCACCACAAGGAAAAATGGATCCCCATCATGTTCCCAGGTGTTTCTTTGTATTAATCCGCCATGGGGAAACATTTTCCCGCTGGAGGATGATTTTTACGTTGACAGGTAGTAGTTTTACAAAATGGGGAATTATTTTTCCCTCTCATGTCTAAATTACTAGTTTACACATTCATTGGCCTTCTCCATGGGGAAACATTTTTCCCTCTGGCGGATGATTTTTCCATTAACAGATAGCAGAGTTACACGACAGGAATAAAAATTCCCCATCATGTAACTCTGCTACCTGTCAACTGAAAATTCATCCACCACAGGGTCCCCCTCTTGACTTTCATTGTTCTCAGCCTTTTGGCTTGTCCTGCAGCTGCTGCTGCCGTGGTCAGCAAATGTTATACCTAAGCGAGGAAATATACACAAGATATAACTTGATCCATAATATATAATTGGCATACAGTTGTCGGGACTCCGTTCATGGGATCTGTCGGACCTTTCCGTTAGGGCAACCCATGAACGGAATGCAAACTAAAACAAACGGAAACTGTAGATTTACCGTTTGCATCACCACTGATTTCAATGGTGACAGATCCGGTAAAAATGGTTTCCGTTTGTCACCATTGTGTAAGGGTTCCATTGTTTTGACGGAATCAATAGCGCTGTCTGATTGCCCAGCGATCAGACATTTATCAGCTATCCTGTGGTTAGGTGATAAATGTTGTTTTTGGGAAACCCCCTTTAACACATTCCTCTATAGATGTATCGCACATTATTGGATAAAGCATATATAAAGACATAGGGGGAGATGTATAAAAACTGGCGCAAAGGAAAGTGGAGCAGATGTCCATGGCAACCAATCAGATTCCACCTATCATTTTTCAGAATCCTTTTGAAAAATGAAAGCAGCGACCTGATTCCAATTTTCCTTTGCACCAGTTTTTATAAATCTCCCACATAGTTCACCCAACAGACACAATTCCAGAGATTAATCGAGATCATATTACAAAGGTAGAGTGTTACACGGGCTCCTTAAATCTTATTCACTAAATAGGAAGGAAGGGAGGGAGGTTGCATACAAGCAGTATATTGATCATTAACCCTAGTTCTGATTTGCACTATAGAGCACCCAGCACCCAGGTCCCCCAATATTTTTGCATGCATGCAAATGCCATGTTGTTGTCTTTTTTGTAGTATTTCTTTCCTTTGCTTTGAAACGAATGTTTAGGCTGCGTTTATATCTGCGTCAGGGCTCCGTTCCGACGTTTCCGTTTGTCTCCATTGTGCAAGGGTTCCGTTGATTTGACGGAATGAATACCGTAGTCGACTACGCTATTGATTCCGACAAAACGACGGAACACCTGCAAAACGGAGACAAACAGAAACCATTTGCACCGGATCCGTCACCATTGAAAACAAAGGTGATGGAAATGGAAACCTCTGGTTTCCGTTTGTGTCAGTCAAGGCTCGGAGGAACGGAGCCCTGACGCAGATGTGAACACAGCCTTAATCATTTATTTTTTTTCGGTCTATTATGCCATTGACCAAAAAAACAAACAAACACTTTTTCATTTGTCTGAGTTCCATAGAACTGAATTGGATCTGTCAGTGAATCTGTCATGTACAGACAGCTTTATTTCAACCAGATTTATGTTTGGATAATTTTTCAAACTTGGCCAGATATGTTAACTTTAAGTGCTACTTAGGAACGAATGAAACCAAAATAAAAAAAAACTTGCAATCATCTCAGGTGTTTGGTTTGGAGCCACTATAAAGTGAAATTCCATCCTTGAATAATCTTTTTTTTTGCAATCTAAATAGGTCCAAAATGCTGTACTGAATAAGGCCCCATGCACATGACCATATTTTTTATCCGTAATTACGGACCATTCATTTCTATGGGTTACGGACACCTTTCCGTATTTTTACGGATGGTTGTCCGTGCCGTAGAATTATTATATCCTTAATTATAGCACGGACTCCCCATAAAAGTCTATGGGTGCTTCCGTAATTACAGACGGCTACGGATGTGCATCTGTAGCTGTCCGTAGTTACGGAAGCGTTGTTATGCGACGCCAGGAGATTAGCCAACATTACTTCCTGTTTTATTTTGGATCCGTAAATATGGATGCATTAGGGATGCACCATGGACCATATTTACGGACACCGTTCCGTATATGCGGATGATTTACGGACGACTATAAATTACTACGGATCCGTGTTTTCAGACAGTATTTACGGGTGGATGAAAAATACGGACGTGTGTATGGGGGCCTTATTCTTTAACATATCTTTATATCAGTTTTTCTAATACAGATCTTCAAATTCCCTGCATAGACATAACATTCTGTCTGTCTTTAGCCACCACTAGAGGGAGCTCAGGAGTTTACTGCATACTGTTAATACATGGAGCTCAATATTAAAATAGTATATAGTAAGCTCCTCTTAGTGGCATCTGCAGGCTGTCCAAAAATTACTGTTTTTTATCAATCTTTCCTCATCCCCATAATGCAGTTTCATAAATACAGTAGTAGTGCAGTGCGGGTGGGTAAGAGCGCTGAAACACATGACCACTCTTATCTAGCTATAGACTACACTTTACATAGTTCTTCACTAGCGAAAGTGTTCATCTCCACATCGCAATATTAAAACATGACGTTGCAGTAAATAATTACTTTGTCTCCTCCAGGGGCATAGACAGGATTTTGTAAAGGGGGGGGGGGGGGTCATGACCATACTTGCATATCTAATGCATACATGCACAAAAAGGTGCACACATGTATACATACATTCCAACCCACACACGTGACATACACGCACATATATACACATACATACATATATTGACACAAACACACAAACTGTGACACATATGCATACATACATATATACACATACATTCACACATATTTACAGACTATGACAGATATATAATTCACACATACAGATATACACTGTGACACACTGAACACACATATTGTATACACACTGTGACACATACATATACCATATACACAGTGACACACAAATACATTGTAATACATACATACACTGAGACACACAGACGTGTATATACACATTTATATATACAGACACAAAACACACAGTGGCACATAAATACACAAATATGCACTGTGACACAAAGACACACTTTTTCTGCTGGATTTCTCTCACATAGAAGGGTGGGCACAGCAAGTCAGGACTGCTCCAGCCAGCACTGATGTGGAGAGACTGGAGCTTTCCCTGCCACATTGTCTCTGACCCGACTGCCCAGTTTGTAAAGCTATCTTCTAGGGAAAAGTGAACATCTCCCTTGTAATATTCAGATTTCACCAGCAAATGACAGACAACATTACATAAAGACAGTAGATAAAACAGCCTAAGAAGGAGGGCCTTGGCCAGGGGGAATGAGGGCATAAGGGGGTGGCTTTAGCCCCATATCCCCCATTGTGTACACCCCTAGTCCTCCCTGCAATCATATATAGCCCTTTACACTGCACAGAGGGAGAGGAGATTGCGCGAGGAATATCTGATGACATGAAGTTTATTGACAGGACTGTGCTGCATTAACCATGCATGGTCAGCCACCCAATTCAGACACAACAAATAGATGCTAACAATGGCAACTCATATAAAAGATAGTGCGTGCTATTTCAGATATTCAACGTGTGCATCATTCGAACAAAGCATATTTTTTCGTTTTTTTGTTGTTTTTTTTTGCAATATGTATCTATATCACAAGAGTAATTAGCATAGCTATGAATACCATACCTCCCAACTTTCAAGCATTACAAAGAGGGACAACCTTTTAATTTTTTCCCTTTTAAGCCATGCCTCTAACTCCACCGATACACACCCAGTTCAGCCCACACAGTATCATGCTCCCATAGTGCCTCCCCACAGTATAATCCCCCCATAGAACCCCCCCACACATTATAAAGCTCCTATAGCTGCCCCCACACAGTATAATGCCCTCATAGATGCACCCATACAGTATAATGCCTACACAAGTGCCTCCATACAGTATAATGCCCACACAATTTTCCCATACATCATAATGCCCCAATAGTTGCCCCCATACAGTATAATGCCGCCATAGCTGCCCCCATACAGTATAATTCCCACACAGATGCCCTATACAGTATAATGTCCCCATTCAGTATAATGCCCCCATAGCTGTCCCCATACAGTATAATGCCCACACAAATGTCCCCATACAGTATAATGCCCACACAGATGCCCCCATACAGTTTAATGCCCCCACAGATTCTCCCATACTGTATAAGTCCCCATAGTTTCGCCATACATTATAATGCCCCACAGCTGCTCCATAGAGCATAATGTCCTCAAAGCTATCCCCATTTAGCATAATGCCCCCATAGCTGCCCCATACAGTATAATGCCCCCACAGCTTCCCCATATAGTATAAGGCCCCTATAGATGCCCCTATACATTATAATACCCCCATAGCTGCCTCATACAGTATAATGCCCCCCCCTTAGCTGCCACCATACTGTTGCAGCTGCGGCCGCGGACCACCGCCCTTCACCTCCATCGGAGGTCCGCGACCGCAGACTCCTGATTGCTTGCCAGTGTCTCCCTCCTAGGAGACGCCAGTTCGTGCGGCTGTCCTACCCTTCACTGTCTGCGCGCTCGTCCCCGGTTTTAAAGGGCTGGGCTTACTAAAAATTGCTGATCCAATACCCAGATTACTCTGGACTATAAAAAGGGCTCCGCCCTTTTATGCCGTGCCTGAGCATTGTTGTCTACCCATGTTAGTTCTGCAAATGTTCCCTTAGCTGTATCCTGCTCCCAGTGTTCCTGTGCCCTGCTACCTGATGCCTGTATCCCTTGCCATGTTTGTTCCTGTGCCTTATCTAATGTTGGAGTCGTGTTGTGCCATCTGCCATGCCTACTGTCATACACCACGTCTGGTGTTATCTGCAACGCCTGCTGTCATACACCACGTCTGGTGTCATCTGCCAAACCTGGTATCATCCGCAACAGTTGGCGCCACCTGCCACATCAATCTCCATTCGTGCCAAAGCCTCTGCTACTATCTGGACTCTTAGAGGTACCCTTGTGCTAGGACTTTGAATAGGCTTTGTATAGACTGTGATTTGGCCAGCTGCCACTCCGCTACGGTGGAGCAGCCTAGTGGGTCCACATACACTGAGATCGTGACTCATACAGTATAAAGTCTCGTTAAATTACACCATACAGTATAATACCAAATAGCTGGCCCATACAGTATAATGCCGCCTTGGCTGCCCCATACAGTATAATGCTTCTTTAGCTGCCCCTAGTGCCAATGCCCATGTAGATAGGGCCACAGTGTCCCCTGTAGATAGTGCACATATATTGCTACAGTGCCCATGTACATAGTGCCACAACCCCCTTGAAGATAGTGCCACCCCCTGTATATAGCGCCACTGGGGCTCCCCTTAGGAGTGAAATCCCTGGCCGGCGCAACGCTCTGAGCATTCCGCTCCGGGAGTAGCCTCTGACGTCACTGTCCATATATGGACAGTAACATCAGGCTTTCCCTCTCCGCTTCAGGAGTAGCCCCAGACGTCATTGACTATTTATGGATAGTAACGCCCAAGGCTTCTCTAGGAGCGGAAACCCCGTCCAGAACGTCGGCAACACTCTTGACGGGGATTCCGCTCCTGGAGGACCCACTGACATCACTGTATATATATATATAGACAGTGACGTCAAGGGTTTCCTCGGGCTCAGCGCTTAAAGTAGCTCCTCCGCTCTGTACTAATGCTGAAGCATGGAGCTGACGGCTACTTGCTTCAGCATTGGATTCAGCTGTATCTGCATCCTGAGGATGCAGATACAGTTGACACTGGGACATACTACCGGCCACCCAAGGAAAGCGGGACACTGCTCGGAATCCCAGACTGTTCTGCTGAATCCGGGACGATTGGAAGGTATACCTTTATCTCTATGTCTATACAGGGGATTTGGAGGTCTGTATCACACAATAGAGCTTTCTCTTGTAGCAATATTTTCTATGCTGTGCATAGCCACTAGGGATCTCACTACTTGTATATGTACACCACTGCTATAAAGATGTATTAGGGAAATGAAACATAAAAGATTGTTGGACCAAAAAATTATGGTGTTAAAAAGTGAAGAGTCACTTTGACTATTACTTTAGGAAATTGTATTTCATACGTTACAAGGAGGGGCAATTCTGATAATAAACTAGCAGAACTGCTTATAATGCAATTCTCTAATATGAAAGAACAGTAAGGAGATTATATCTGTTCCCTACACAGATACAGCATTACACAGTCAAATATATGTTTTTCAGTTTAAAATCCAGCTCTAAAGACATGTGGTCTTAGACTGAAGTGCCGGTACAGGATGCACATGGCAGACCCTGTAAGGCTGCACAAGGAGACCCTTGTAGGCCAGACCCATAGGCACTCCTTGTGCCATCGTCTGGTGCCTCCAGGAGATTATTTTCTCTCATGGATTACATGTACAGATGTGTACCTTTCCTCATATCTCAACATATCCTGAGATGTGTGATGCAAGATGAAAAGCTTTGAAAGAATACATGATTCCACGATTCTCAGACATATACGGCATAGACATCTCATGACAATGTGTTGCCACCCAGTGGTTGTGATGTGAGTTGCAGCCTATCAAAGGTTTTGATATCATGTCGCGATATTGTATTGAATATATTTCATGAGAAATTGGAATCCTTAACCAAATTCAAGCAAAGGTGAGAATAAGAGAGAATAAAACTTTGGGTACCGCATAAGCCCATAGGTATGGACACGATATTATGGATCTATACAAGGATCGGTATTTTATTATAGCCCTTATACTGAGTGACACTGCCTGATCACCACATAATGGTGTAGCAACTATTAGGAGTTCTAAAGGACTTTATAAAGGTTATAATCCTATATAGTGGGTACCACTGATCACAGGGGTTGTGCTTTTGGAAGCTCTCTAATAAGTTGCTATATGGACTGGGCAATACAGAGTCAAGAGATGATGTGGTTTGCAAAAATGAGGGACTGCCCCCCCCCTCCTCTACTATCTCAACATGTCCGAATAAGGCATTTAGCAAGGAGTTGTCTAAAGCAGTCAACTCATTTATATTGGCACCAAACTAAAGGTTCATTTTAAAATAATATATTCCCCAACGTAATAATCATCAGCAACTTCATATATTTTATGCAAACTTTTCATTTTAGCTATCACTAATTACTAGATAAAAATAGAATTTATCTCCAAAATAATTAGCTCCATCCCAAATGTGGAAAGTAAACAGTACATAAGCTGGTTTAGAAATAATGAGCACGTCACGCTCATGCTTAATTGGAAGAAAATAGGTCAATCTTAGAAACAGAATGATGGGGAAGTGTTTGCAAATAACAAGCTTAGTAATCACACTGTATGTCACTGAGAAGATCCCATGACTATCAGGATAATACCTTGCTTAAATGAAATTGACATCTAGTCAGCAAGGAACAATTCATTTATCATATAATGTATAGTAAACAGTGATTGTGTCTCGCAAAGTTAACAGTTTTCGGTTAGAATATTTTTTCAGTATTAAACATGGTGTCATGGGAAATCTCCTACCCATTTGTCTAGAAGGTTTGAAGTGCAATATGAATAAAGTATGCAGGGTGGCAGTCATGAGGCATGTTTCCTCGTTAATGAATGAGTGAGTCATGTAAAGAAATATAAAAGCAACGTAATATTATGCACATCTGAAAAAATCTATAAGATTAGTAAATGAAGGCATACACAGGTTTTTTATTCATACATACCTACATATATACATATCAACATATAGAAAACCAATGTTGTTAGCAGCAGTCAAGTTAACTATTTAGAGTACACTGCTTGGCATTTGGAACATTGGCATTAATTGCTTAGCACTATTGATATGATTGTTTTTTCTTCCAAATTCTAACTTCTTTATTTTCTGATTTTTCACTTCCACATTCTAATATCATTTTATATCATAAAGTGTTATTTCCAGAATCGGAAATTATCACCTATTCACAGAATGCAGCTCCATTCAAGCTTTTTCTCACTGCACGGACTACAGTGAGGAGAAACTGGGGATCACACCTCTATTCTCGCAATCAATGGGAGTCCAAGCGGTGGGGCCCCCAGTGATAACACAATTATTACCAAGTCTATTGAGGGATCCTTGAAAAAAGACAATAATAGGACGTGTCCTATTTTTTCAGGGGCCGTCCACACGGTCTGTTAAAAAAAATGGCCGTGTGAAGAGCCCAACAGAAGTACATTGATTTTAATGCAGTTGGGTGATAGTCGTTAAAAAAAAGGCTGTCACAGGGCCGATTATCCAGTTCGTATGAATAAGTCTTAAGTCTTGTTTAACCCCTTAGTGACCAGCCTATTTTAGACCAAGCCATTTTTTACGTTTTCCATCGTCTCATTCACTTTTTTATGTTTGCGTCGAGATAGCTGTATAAGGTATTGTTTTTTGTGGGACCAGTTGTAATTTTCAATAGCACCATTTTGGGGTAGATAGAATTTATTGATTAACTTTTATTAACTTTATTTTGGGGGGAATGGAAAAAAACCTGCAATTTCGCCACACTTTTTTGCATCCTAAATTTACGCTGTTTACCGTGTGGTATAAATAACACAAAAACTCTATTCAGTGGGTTGTTGCGATTGCAACGATACCAAATTTATATAGATTTTTTATGTTTTACTACTTTTACATTGTGAAAACACTGTTTTTTCAAAATTATTTGTTTTTGTGTCTCCATATTTGAAGAGCCATAACTTTTTTATTGTTTCGCCGATGCAGTTGTACGAGGGCTTTTCTTTTGCAGGACGACTTGTAGTTTTTATCGGTACTATTTTGGAGTAGATGCAAGTATTTGATCACTTTTTATCACATTTTTTTTAAGGCAGGATTCAAATAAAACAGCAATTTTTAAATATTTTTTTTATTTAATTTTTTACGACGCATACCGTGCGGGTTAAATGATGTAATAAGTTTATAGCCGGGCTGGTTACGGACGCGGCGATACCAAATATGTGTAACTTTTTTACTTTATTTTGTTTTTTAATAATAAAGCAGTTTGTAAGGGGAAGTGGTGTTTTGTAAAAAAAAAAAAATGTTCACTTTTTGTTTTCTTCACCTTTTATTAAACTTTTTTTTACTAGTCCCACTAGGGGACTTCACTATGCGATTATCCGTTTGCATTTATAATACACTGCAATACTTTTGTATTGCAGTGTATTATGCCTGTCCATGTAAAACGGACAGGCATCTGCTAGGTCATGCAAGCAGGCATACACTACAAGCATTCACGACAGGCAGACCTGGGGACCTTTATTACGCTGCCATAGAAGACACAGACACTCGGCGATCTTATCGCCGGGTGTCGGTAGGGTGAGAGGGAGCTTGCTATTGAGCGCCGCATCTGAGGGGTTAAACGGGTAAGATCGATACTGATATCGATCTCACCCGTTCGAGCAGGGATGCACCCAGCTACCTCTGGCAATATAAAATGCCCGGAGAACCCCTTTAAGTCATGAGGTATATAGAATACTTTCTAGTTAAATACATGCCCAAAAGGGAATGGCGTTTACACAGGTGCAAGTGACTAATCATGAGTAAATGCAATAATCACCACATATATACTCTGTGCAGAGGATGATGCATAAAGAAGTTTAACCTTGAAGTGATATGACTTCTGAAAAGAAACATAAACTGACATATACAGAATACATTTTCCCTAGGAAACTCCACATACCTCATAAATTCATTAAGAAATGTTTAAAAGTTGTTACGATTTGTCTGAACACCCTGATGGTAGTTATTAATATGATGATAATGATGGACATAATAATTATACTGTACTAATGCAATTAATATTCTACATTAGATATAAGCATGAGAAATCTTAGTGAAACCGTGCTGTGGAGCCACATTAATGTTTATATTGAACAATTAGATCACACGCAAATAAGATGCCATACAGCTCAAGCAATACCCCACCCAATACAGTATTAATATAATGGTGCTAACCAAATTAGTGCCTATGCAACAGTAACAGTCATATCAGTGTCCAAATCATTGAATCATTCGTATCAGTGCGTATTTTATTTTAAGTGTCATCCATAATGCCAATATAATAGTAACAGTCATAGTTCTCATAAAATAGTGCAACCATATAATACTGCACAGCAATCTTCTGTGGACAGACATTAATTATTTAGGTCTTTTTTTATTTCATTTAATGTGTACTTTTTCCAATAAAACCTACTAAAGTGTTTCATGATTCTGAGGTTGTCAAGATGTTTCCTATCAAGACATACATCAATTGCAACAGCGAATTGGTGATTTACATCATCGAGTGCGCGAGTGCAATTTCATGTATGTCGGATGTACTAGTAGAAAATTTAAAACGAGAATTTTGGTGCATCTTGGCTACATCAGAAATCCCATTATTAACATCTCTAATGCTACTAAACATTTTGTTACATATCATCAGTGGCGGATCATCATTAGGGCGGTTCGGGCGGCCGCCCGGGGCCCATGGTTCCCAGTGGGCCCATGGGCGCCGGAGCTGCACATGACCGCACGGGCCCCCTCATACCAGGTGGCATCTCTAGCACCGGAGGGGGCCCCGGTGGTAGCGGCAGCCACATTTGTTTGTATCTGAGTCCTCAGGACTTAGATACAAACGAATGTTAAAAGCTGCAGGCCACGTTAGGTCTGCAGCTTATAAGGCGCTGGGATGCCTCCCTGCGCAGGACGGCGTGATGAGGTACTGCATCACACCGGTCTGCACATGCGTCTCGTCCTGAGGCTTCACATGCGTCCAGCTGGAGCGGCCGCCAAGGAACGAGGCAAGGTAAGTAAACTGTATATTTTTTTTAGGTGGTGGTAGCGCCGTGTATATATTCAAAGAGGGGGGTGCACCGTGACGCTATATACAAGGGGGGGTGTTCTCCGTTACACTATATACAAGGTGGGAGTGCTGGGTGGCCCTATATACAAGGGGGAGGGGAGTGCTGTGTGGGCCTATATACACGGGGGAGAGGAGCGCTGTGTGACACTATATATAAAGGGGTGAGTGCTCCGTTACACTATATACAAGGGGGGGTGCTGAGACCCTATATAAAAGGGGGGAGGCGAGTGCTGTGTGGCACTATATACAAAGGGGGAGCGCTGTGTTCACTATATACAAGGGGAGCGCTATGTGGCCCTATATATAAAGGGGGGAGCGCTGTGTGACACTATATACAAGGGGGAGCGCTGTGTGACACTATGTACAAAGGGGGAGGGCTGTGTAACACTATATCGAAGGGGGGCTAAGTAGCGCTATCCACAGCGGTATTTGTGTGGCGCTCTTTACAGGGTGGCTGTGTGGTGCTATCTATAGGGGGCTGTGTGGCGCTATCTATAGGGGATGTGTGGCGCTATATATAGGGGGCTGTGTGGCGCTATCTAGAGGGGGCTGTATGCCTCTATCTATAGGAGGCTGTGTGTAACGCTCTATACGGGGGGGATGTGTGTGGTGCTAACTATAGGGGGATGTGTGATATCTACAGGGGGCTTGTGTGTGACGCTATCTATGGGGGTGTGTAATATCTACAGGGGCATAGTGTATGGCACTATGTACAAGGGGCTGTGTGTGGCACTATGTACTGGGGGATGTGTGTATGTGGTGTTTTACAGTGTGTGGTATTATTATATTCAGGCGTGCAGTGTTTGGTGCTATTATATTTAGGGGCACAGTATGTGGCACCATGATAACTTTATTTTCATTTATAGGTGTGGAAATGTTGGAAAAGTGAGGAGCCGCAGACATAAGAGTGGCAAATTCTGCAGAAATGCGTCATGGCCGGTAGAAGTCGTCATGAAGTCTGGACCAGATGGAGAAGAAAAGAGGAAAAAAACTACTAGAATCTGAGACGTCGCCACCTGTGAGCAACTAGATTTATAGAGAATCTGTCACCTCTCCTGACATGATTATTATAGGAAATCCTTGTATTTCACAAAAAGTCTTTCTGCAGTCCAGGACTGATAGACAATTCCCCTTGTCAGGAGGATGTGTCCCTGCACAGTGTGATACTGTCAGTATGTAGGGACACAGCCCTGTGACAAGGGGAATCGTAAAGGTAGTGTTAAAAATAGTTACGGCGCAGCAGGGCGGCGGTGCGGAAGGGGGGCCCAAGTTTGGGTAACAGCCCAGGGCCCATGGTGTACTTAATCCGCTACTGCATATCATAATAGATCAGTTATAACACTTAAGTGTTACGCTATAGAGAGGTTTAATACCCCGATCCGAGGAGGCAATCTAAAACACAAAATATTAGACAGAGAAGCTTTTTGGATCTACAGCCTTAAAACTAGGTTTCCTAAAAGTCACAACCTCAGGAAAGAGTTAATGTTCCACTACTGACCATAGGTAGACTAGTACCCCTATAATAGTTGCTACGATAATGGCGGGATTCTCACTTACAGAGAGCAAACAGTCAAAAATGCAGATGTATTTTTTAGCCTTTTTTCCTTTGTTATATATATATTTTTTGTGTGAGTATGTATCCATTCCAATGTTTACATCCGGTCGTCATGGTTTTGCACTAATACACGTATAATAATATGGGATCATTTGAAACCGCGACTATCATGATAAACTATTATACATTTAAAATTTCTCCCTTCGTGTACTTTGGAAAACGCCTCAAGATAGGGCATGCCTCTTCTTTTACCCGCGAGCATTTTTTCCCGCTCGCGGGAGAGAAACGCCTACACCACCCATTGAAATCAATGGGAGGCAATTTTGGCCATTTTTGCCACAGTTTCTGCGGCAAAAAAACGTGTAAAAAAAAACTCTGTGTGAACCAGGCCTAAAGGTGCCCACCCCACCAGTAGTCAACAGGTTCCGCTAAAATCAGCAGGTTCGGCTGACTTTATTCTAATGTGTAAAGGCAACCATAAAGTAGTAAAGTACAGCAAAAGAAAGTTATATAATCAGTGTCGGGTAATATTGTATGACATGTTGAGTCAGTAGTTACAGAGTATATTCAAAATGTATTTTGGGTATATGGTAAAACCATCTAGAATAGTATATAGTTGAGCATAATCCTGTTTTTGGTTGTTTTTTTTGAGAATTTAATTAAAAAATGTTTTTAATCCTGTAGGGGTTTTCACCAAATCATAAATGATCACCTATCCACAGTACAGCAAACTTTCCGATCGCTAAAGGCCCCACCACAAAGACCACTACCGATCATGAGAAAAGGGTAACTGAACTCACCGTTCCTATTCACTTCTCAAACGCAGTGAGGGGGCCATTGAATGGAGTAGCAGTCAAGCATGCATGTTGCCACTCTATTCAAGGTCTATGGGAATTTCGGTAAGAGCCGAGTTCACCGCTCGTCTGTTTTTGGCATTCTCATAGACAGTGAATGGAGCAGCCGGCGCATGCTCGACCATTGCTCTATTCAAGCTCCTTCTCACTGCGGAGGGTGCAGTAAGGAGGATCTCGCGTGTTCTGGTCCCTGTTCTCACGATTGGTAGGGGTCCTAACTGTGGGGCCAGTAGCGATCAGAAAACAAATACCTATCCTGTGGATAAGTGATAATTTAACCCATTAGTGACCACCAATACGCCTTTTCATGGTGATCACTAAGGGGCCTTAGGCTAGGCCGCCGCCTTTTCATGGCAGCCTAGTCTAAGTCCTGCACGGGTGTCCCGTGCAGGCTGGAGCGAGTGCTCGGCTGTCTCATAACAGGCAGAATCCTGCTGCAACAGTAGCGATCGAAGTTTGCTTAGATCTCAGCAGTTTAACCCGTTAAATGCTGCGGTCAATAGCGACCGCAGCATTTAACTTGTTTACAGAGGGAGGGAGCTCCATCTGTCACAAATCGGCGGCCCATAAATGCAATCGCGGGCCTCCGATGGGGAGTCATGGCAGCCGGTGGCCTAATAAAGGGCCCCAGGCCTGCCTTTGCTATATGCCTATTAGGATGTGCCAGAGGCCAGATGTGCCAGATTTACATTGACAGGCAATAATGCTAAGGTATATTTATACCAAAGCATTATATCTGCGATCTAAAGATCGCAAAGTGAAGTCCCTTAGGGGGACTAAAAAAGTAAGTAATTAATGTTAAACAACAATGATTAATAAAAATGACAGTAAAAAAAACAAAAAAAAACATTTTTTTACACAAAAAGTGGATTTAGTAAAAGTGTAAAAAAGAAATAAAAGTACACATATATGGAATCACTGTGACCGTAATGACCAAAAAAATAAAGTTAACATGTAATTGAAACCGCAAGATGAATGCCGTAAAATTAAAAAAAACGCAAAAAACTATGGCAAAATTGCTATTTTTTCCATTGCCCCCCCAAAAAGTCATAATAAATGTTAATCAATAAGTCCCATGTACCACAAAACAGAACCAATCAAAACTAAGTCTAATCCTGCAAAAAAAACAAGCCCTCAAATGACTACATTGATGGAAATATAAAAAAATAACGGCCTTTGGAAAGCGAAAATGCAAAATCAAATAATTTAAGTTCAAAAGAGTTTTATTGTGCAAGAGTCGTAAAACATAAAAAACCTATACGTATGTAGTATCGCCGTAATTGTATCGACCCTAAGAATAAAGGTAACATGTTATTTACGCCGCATATTGAACGTCGTAAATGCATAGAACAAGGGCAGAATTTCAGTTCAACTAATCCCGCAAAAAAAGTCCTCATACAGCTATATCAATGGAAAAATAAAAAAGTTATAGCTCTTTGAATGTGACTATAGAAAAATTGCTGGGTCATTAGGGCCTAAAATAGGCTGGTCACTAAGGGGTTAAGATTCTGGGAAAACCCATTAAAATTGTAAAACATTGTGTATATTTATATACACAGTGAATTTGGAAAGTCTTCAGACCCTTTCACTTTTTTCACATTTTGTCATGTTGAGGCCTTGTACTAAAATAAAAAAAAAATTCACGTTTTTTATTCTGCACTCAAAACCCCATATGACAAAATAAAAACAGAATTTTAGAAATTTTTGCTAATTTATTAAAAATGAAAAACTAACATTTTGCATGGACATAAGTATTCAGACTCCTTGCTATGACACTTCAAATTTAGATCTGGGGGCCTCTCATTTTTCAAGATCATCTTTGAAATGTTTCTTCACCTTGATTGCAGTCCACCTGTGGTAAATTTATTTGATTGAACATGATTTGCAAAGACGCACCCCTGTCTATATAAAGTCTCACAGCTGACCATGCATATCAGAGAAAAAACCAAGCCATGATAAGGAAAGAACTGCCTGTAGAGCTCAGAGACAGGATTGTGTGAAGGCACAGATCTGGAGAAGGGTACTAAAAAAAATTCTGCTACTCTGAAAGTTTCAAAGGGCGCAGTGGCCTCCATAATTCTTAAATAGAAAAATTTTGAACAACCAGGACTCTTCCTACAGCTGGCCGCCCTACCAAACTAAGTAATCCGGGGGGGAAGGGCCTTGGTAAGAGAGGTGACCAAGAGCCCAATAGTCACTCTGGCTGAGCTCCATAGATCCTGTGTGCAGATGGGAGAAACTTGCAGAAAGTCAACCATCACTGCTTCTCACCTGCCCAATACCATCTCCACAGTGAAGCATGGTGGTGGCAGCATCATGCTGTGAGGGTGTTTTTCAATGGCTGGGATAAGAACACTGGTCAGGTTTGAGGAAAGAATGAATGGAGCAAAGTACATAGATATTCTTAATGAAAACCTGACCTCAGACTGCGCCGAAGGTTAACCTTCCAACCAGACCCTAACCCTTTTCTTGGACCCCTTTCTACTGCCCCTAACTACATTAACCCAGCTACTTGCCTGATCCTGCTCACCCATGTCTTCAACCTCCAGTTCTAACCCACTAACTGCATGTTCTGTGAGCAGCATGCTCCGCTCAAGATTGTCTATCTTCCTCAGTGTTGCATTTTGCTCCTCCAGATCTCTAATGCGAGCTGCCAGGTGACCAACATGCTCACATCTGCCACAGAGGTATTCACCCTGGAACTCAGGCTCCAGTCGTGCATACATATGGCAAACTGTGCACTGAAGAAAACCTCCAATCTTGCTGTCCATTATCCCAGTTACAAAAAAAACAGCGAACAGTTGTTAATGCAAAAAGAAAAGAAGAGTACTTACTGGGGCTTTAACTCCTCTTTTTAACTCCGGTTTTGTAACTCCACTTGATATACAAACCACATGTTTTACAAGCCCATTAGAGCAGGCTCTCTAGAGCCCTGAGGGCTAATTTATACCACCTGGGACCATATATATATAGATCCTTCTCAATGAATTAGAATATCATTAAAAAGTAAATTTATTTCAGTAATTCTAATCAAAATCTATATTATATAGATTCATTACACACAGATTGATCTATTTCCAGCATTTTTTTTCTTTTAATGTTGATGATTATGGCTAACAGTTAATGAAAACCCAAAATTTAGTCTCTCAGAAAATTAGAATATTGGGTAAAAGTTCAAGATTGTGGACTCAGGGCTTATTTAGACGAACGTGATATACGTCCGTGCAACGCGCGTGATTATCACGCGCCTCGCACGGACCTATGTTAGTCTATGGGGCCGTGCAGACAGTCAGTGATTTTTACGCAGCGGGGGTCTGCTGCGTAAAACTCACGACATGTCCTATATTTGTGCGTTTTTCGCGCCTGACGCACCCATTGAAGTCAATGGCTGCGGGAAATTAACGCGCACCACACGGAAGCACATCCGTGGGACGCGCGTGATTCACGCAACAGCAGTGAAAAGTATGAATGAAAACAGAAAAGCACCACGTGCTTTTCTGTTTACAAAAATCCAGAGTGTCATCATGATGGCGGCTGCTCGAAAAGCACGCAGCCGCGCATCATATGGTGATGACACAAGGAGCTGTTAAGTGCCTTTTGCGCACGCAAAACGCCACGTTTTTTGTGTGCGCAACGAACACGCTCGTGTGAATCCGGCCTCATGGTGTCACACTCTAATCAGCTAATCAACACAAAACACCTGCAAATGTTTCCTAAGCAGTTAACTGGTTCCCGACTACTGGCTGTGTTTTTACGGCCAGCGTTCAGGGTCCTTAAAACCAGAGCCATAGACTTTTTACGGCTCGGGTTTTAACTTGCTGCCCGAGCGATCGGGCAGCTGAATGTCGGGTCACCGGCTGTCAGTGACTGCCGGGGACCCTGAGGAGAATATAGAAGCAGCTTTCGCTGCTTCTGTCTTCTCTGATCACTTGTACACAGCGCTCAATGAACGCTGTGTATAGGAAAAAAGGCGGCGCACGCGCCACTGTCTCTATTGCTCCTGGTGTTCATGTGACTTGTCACATGATCGCCAGGTGCCGTTAGTGACAGACTGCTGCTGGGTCTTACTAGACCCAGCACAGCCCTATTAGTAACAATCGTCACTATGAGAGGGCTGATTTCCCCTGTAACTGGGGCTGCTGTGCAGCTCCAGTTACAGCGGAAAAGCATGGTGCAAAAGAAAGAAAAAAATATATTTAAAGTTCCCCAAAGGTCTTTTCTGACCTTCGAGGGACAGACCATAGTAATAAAAAAATAAAAGTAAAGTAAAGTGAATTTTTTTTTAATAATAAATACACATAAAATACCCACCCCAAAAAAACTTTCCCCTCCCGCCAATCATTGTCGTAACGCTAGCACGACCCATATACTCTAATATAGACATGTAATATATTAAAATTTACGGTAGACAATGACGATCACAAATAAAAGGTCTATTTTAGGGTAAAACTATGTTATTACCAAAAACAAATAGCTCAAACATAAAAAAGCTTATTTTTTTACTATTTTCAAACTTTAAGAATAAAAATTCTAAAATAGCAAAAAGGATGTGTATAAAAACGATAAAAAAAGAAACCTCATTATCTACGAAATAAAACATTGCAAAAATCACGTAGTTAGCACAACAAATAAAAAAGTTATAGCAATTTAACTAACACGTGCTAAAAAGGGCTAAACGGTGTCTAGTCCTGAAGGCTCAAAATAGCCCGGTCCTGAACTGGTTAAATGGTCCAACAGTCTGGTTCAGTAGGCTACACAATCATGGGAAAGACTGCAGACTCCACAGTGGTCCAGAAAACAGTAATTGACACCCTCCACATGGAGGGTAAGCCACAAAAGGACATTGCTAAAGTTGCTGGCTGTCCACAAAGTGCTGTATCCAAGCATATTAATGGAAAGTTGAGAGGAAGGAAAAAGTGTGGTAGAAAAAGGTGCACAAGCAACAGGGGTAACCGCAGCCTTGAAAGGCTTAGAGTCAGTGCTTCAAGAGCCACCACACACAGACATATCCAGGACATAGGCTATGGCACTGTCGCATTCAATTGTGTCAAGCCACTCGTGACCCAGAGACAACGTCAGAAGCGTCTTACCTGGGCTAAGGAGAAAAAGGACTGGTCTGTTGCTCAGTGGTCTAAAGTCCTGTTTTCAGATAAAAGTAAATTTTGCAATTTATTTGGAAATCTAGGTCCCAGAATCTGGAGGAAGAGTTGAGAGGCATACAATCAAAGTTGTTTGCGGTCCAGTGTGAAGTTCAAGTCAGTGATGGTTTGGGGAGCCATGTCATCGGCTGGTGTTGGTCCGCTGTGTTATATCAAGTCCAGAGTCAACAAAGCCATCTGCCAGGAAATTTTAGAGCACTTCCTGCTTTCCTCTGCTGACAAGCTTTATGGAGATGCTGATTTCATTTTCCAGCAGTATTTGGGACTTGCCCACACTGACAAAAGTACCAATACCTGGTTTAATAACCGCAGTATCACTGTGCTTGATTGGCCAGCAAACTCTACTGACCTAAACCCCATAGAGAATTTATGGGGTATCGTCAAGAGGAAGATGAGAGACACCCGACCCAACAATGCAGATGAGCTGAAGGCCTCTATCAATGCAACCTGGGCTTCCATAACACCTCAGCAGTGCCACAGGCTGATCGCAGTAATTAATTCAAAAGGAGCCCCGACCAAGTATTGAGTGCATATACTGTACATACTTTTCAGTAGGCCTACATTTCGGTTTTAAAAATCATTTTTGAAATTTGGCTTATATAATATTCTAATTTTATAAGAGACTAAATTTTGGGTTTTCATTAACTGTTAGCCATAATCATCAACATTAAAAAAAAAAAATTCTGGAAATAGATCACTCTGTGTGTAATGAATCTATAAAGTATATTTCACTTTTTGAATTGAATTACTGAAATAAATAAACTTTTTGATGATATTCTAATTAATTGAGAAGGGCATGTATATATATATTTGTTTTTTTGTTTTTTTTTCAGTTAGGTCCAGAATTATTTGGACAGTGACACAATCTTCATGATTTGGGCTCTGCATGTGTCAAGATCTGTGGGTATGTGGATCCATTGGGTCCCACCGCCGTAGCAGGGTTGCAACTAGCCAACAGCCACAGCAGTGTACCAAGTCAATATAAAGTCCAAGCACAAGGGTACCTGTAATAGTCCAGACAGTAGCAACCTCTTATGCGCAGATGGGACCTTGGTGGCAGGAGATGCAAAATGTAGCGGATGACACCAGACGGGGTGTAAGTCAGCAGGCGCAGTAGACGGCACAACACGACACCAACACTAGAGATGGCACAGGAACAAATACAGCACGGGACACAGGATACAGGTAGCAGAGCACGGGAGCACAGGGAACAGGATACTACTAAGGGACCATTTGCAAGGCTAACACAGGAATACAAACAACGCTCAGGCAAGGAGTGAAAGTGCAGAGCCCCTTTTATAGTCCAGAGTGATTAGGGCTAATTTGTTACATTATTAATGTGCGCACGCTGGCCCTTTAAGGCCAGGCAACCTACAGAGCGGATGTGAGTGCTGGTGTCTCCTGGGGAGGAGATGCAGGCCTGAACCCATAGATCCATGGCCGTCGAGGGGTGAGTCAGAGTCAGGGTCCGCGGTCATCGACGTTACAGCATGCCAGCACATTGGATTTAAAATGAAACAACTGAGATGCAATTGAAGTGTAGACTTTCAGGTGTGAAACGTTTAGGAATTGCAACCATTTTTCTACACAGTCTCCTCATTTCAGGGGCTCAAAAGCAATTGGACAAATTAACATTACCATAAATAAAATGTTTTTGTAAATACTTTATAGAGAATCCTTTCCAGGCAATGACTGCCTGAAGTCTAGAACCCATGGACATCACCAAACGCTGGGTTTCCTCCTTTGGGATGCTTTGCCAGGCCTTTACTGCAGCTGTCTTCAGTTGTTGCTTGTTTGTGGGTCATTCTGCCTTACGTTTTGTCTTAAGCAAGTGAAATGCATGCTCGATCGGGTTGAGATGTGGCGATTGACTTGGCCATTGTAGAATATTCCACTTCTTTGCCTTAAAAAACTTCTGGGTTGCTCTCGCAGTATGTTTTGGGTCATTGTCCATCTGTACTGTGAAGCGACGTCCAATCAACCTTGCTGCATTTGGTTGAATCTGAGCAGAAAGTATATCCCTGAACACTTCAGAATTAATCTGGCTGCTTCTGTCTTCAGTCACATCATCAATAAACAGAAGTGACCCAGTGCCTTTGGCAGGCATGCATGCCCATGCCATCACACGGCCTCCACCATGTTTTACAGAGGATGTGGTGTGCTTTGGATCATGAGCCGTTCCAAGCCTTCTCCATACTTTCTTCCTCCCATCATTATGGTACAGGTTGATCTTAGTTTCATCTGTCCAAAGAATGCTGTTCCAGAACTGAGCTGGCTTCTTTAGGTGTAGTTTGGCAAAGTCTAATCTGGAATGACAGCGGAGGCAAAATGGAACATCACATCCCAAGCTTAGGGCGGCAAACAGTGTCGACACAACCATCAGAAGGCATAAGCCAGATGTCCAGCTACAGGTGTTCCATTGACCACATACCACTGCTCTCAAAGGCTATCATGGTGCACAGCAAGATGGCAATGGAGGCTGGAATGGAGGTCTATCCTCTTTAGGGATGAGTCCCGCTTTTGTCTTAGACACAATGATAGCCGGAGATTGGTCTGGAGACCACGTGGGCAACGCCATAAAGAGGCCTACACAAGAGAACGTCACACTGGTCCTAGTCCCGGGATTATGGTGTGGGTGGCATAATGTATGGTAGCCAGACCCCTCTAGTCTTCATATCAGGCACACTTCTCGGCATTACATTGATTTGGTCGTGGAACCAGCGGTAAGGCAATTTCTCCAAAGTGTCCCAGAAGCTGTTTTTCAACAGGACAACGTCAGGCCGCGTGTTACCCGTGCTACTGTGAGCAGCCTGCAAGGCCTAAACGTGCTACCATGGCCTTCAGTGTCTTCGGACTGGTCTCCCATCAAGCACATCTGGGACGTCATTGGTCGGCAATTGCAAAGGGAGCTGCCAGCAGCCAATCTTGAGGATTTGTGTTCCCAAGTGCTTTCAGTGTAGCATAACATTCCTCAGACAACCATTAATAACTTCATCAATAGCAGAGGCGTAGCTAGGTTCTCCAGCACCCGGGGCAAATATTCCGTTTGGCGCCGCCCCAAACTCTTTCCCGACATCTCCATCCCCCTCACCATGTTTGTTTTCTCTACCAATCAATGACGTGTCATTTCTTTTCCACGTGTTTTTTTATGTAACTTGAGCATAAAAACATTTGTACATTCTACAAGCAATATAGTTATATACACAACACCAGAACCAAGCTCATTACATATATACAGCACCAGAACAAAGCTCATTACATATATAAAGCACCAGAACAAAGCTCAGAACATAAATACAGCATCAGAACCAAGTTCAGTACATAAATACAGCTCCAGTACCAAGCTCTGTACATATATACAGCACAAGAACAAAGCTAATTACATATATACAGCACCAGAACTCAGCTCATTATATATATACAGTACCAGAACTCAGCTCAGTACATAAATACAGCTCCAGAACTAAGCTCAGTACATAAATACAGCCCTAGAACCAAGCTCAGTACATATATATAGTACCAGAACCAAGCTCAGTACATATATACAACACGAGCACAAATACAGCTCAATTTAGTGCAACCCCTGCACTAAATTGTTTCCAGGTCCCAGCATGGCCCGAACAATAGTAAGGATATGCTGGGAGTTGCTGTTTCACAAAAAAAAAATCATATCATAATCATACCCCCCATCATCTCGCTGCAGATCATACAGTGACTACAGTACTGATTAGAGGCAGAATAAACATTTATATTAAGTGTGACGTCTCAGATTCTAGTTCTATTTCTCCATCCAGTCCAGACCTCTATGATGACTTCTCCCGGTCACAGCCCTCAGATGTCTTCAGCTTCTCACTTTTCAAACATTTCTACACCTATAAACAAAGATAAAGTTCTCATACCACACACTACGCCCCATAATATAATAGCGCCATACACTGCACCTCTAATTATAATAGCACCATACACTGTGTCACACACACACATTCCGTGTCCCCTGTAGATAGTGCCTGCCATAGAGCCCCCTGTAGATAGTGCCCCCCATAGAGCCCCCTGTAGATAGTGCCCCCATATAGCCCACCCCGGTCTATAGTGTCCCACATATAGCTCCCCCAATAGTGTTCCACAGATAGCCCATCCCTGTATATAGCCCCCTGTATATATAGCCCACCCCTGTATATAGTGCTCCACATATAGCCCTATAGCCCACCCCTGTATATAGTGCTCCACAGATAGCCGATCCCGTATATAGCCCTCCTGTAGATAGAGCCCACCCCTGTATATAGTGCTCCATATATAGCCCACCCCTGTATATAGTGCTCCACATATAGACCACCCCAGTATATAGCCCCCCTGTAGATAGAACCCCCGTAGATAAAGCCACCCTCCGTAAATAAAGCCACCCCCTGTAGATAATGCCACACACTTTTTAATCAGGATAAAAAAGCAAACTATACAAACTCACCTTAATCCCATTCCTGTGCCATCCAGCGGCAATGGAGACCTGCCCTCTTTTGCGCAGGTCTCCTGGGGTTGAACGACGCAAGCAGCGCGATGACGTGATCGCGCTGCTTGCGTCTATGAAAGGCGCTGATTGGCAGGGCAGAATAACTTTACCTGTCAATCATTGCCTTTCAACGACGCAAGCTGCGCAAAGTATCGCAATGCTTGACTCGCAGAAAGACGCTGAATGGCCGGGCACGGAACATACCTGGCCATTCAATGCTTCTAATTGTACCTGTGTCCTGTAGACGCAGGTACAATTATAGTGCAGAAGGGGGTAGTGGCGGCTGGTTTCAGTGGCGCCGCCGACCTCTCAGAGAGGCAGCAGGCCGCCGTCGTGTATGGTGCGGCCCTGGCGCCCCCTCTAAGTTGTGCCCGGGGCACATGCCTCACCTGCCCCCCCTATCAACGCCCCTGTAATTAGCATGCCAAGGCGTGTAAGTGCATGTGTTTATGGCGTGGTGCTCATACTCAAAACTGAATAAATCAAGATGTTTGGAATATTTTGTTTCTATCTTTTTATCATTTGCACATCTTTAACATCTCTATCAATCCTGCAATTTCCACAATTCCAAAA
The DNA here is from genome assembly GCF_050947455.1 of Rhinoderma darwinii. Taxonomy (NCBI): domain Eukaryota; kingdom Metazoa; phylum Chordata; class Amphibia; order Anura; family Rhinodermatidae; genus Rhinoderma; species Rhinoderma darwinii. The sequence continues at coordinate 355,266,899 of NC_134690.1, read as the reverse complement.
CTTTTTTTTCTTGGTGTTGCAATTTCAAAGTTGAGGAGTGTATATATACACACATATATATATATATATATATATATATATATATATATATATTTGTATACTAGTATATATACAAGCAGTGATAAGCAGCACTCAATGTCAAAATCCGAAATGGTAGCGGGTGCAAGCGGGTAATCCTGATACAAGGATTTTTAGAATATTGTAGAAGAAATCCCACAGCACTCCAATGTAGCAAAAATATGTGCTTTATTTGTGGTTTAATCTGAGCAGAAAGTATATCCCTGAACACTTCAGAATTCATCTGGCTGCTTGTGTCTTCAATCACATCATCAATAAACACTAGTGACCCTGCGCCTTTGGCAGCCATGCATGCCCATGCCATCACACTGGCTCCACCATGTTTTACAGAGGATGTGGTGTGCTTTGGATCATGAGCCGTTCCAAGCCTTCTCCTCCATACTTTCTTCCTCCCATCATTCTGGTACCAGTTGATCGTAGTTTCATCAAAGTCTAATCTGGCCTTTCTATTTGTGAGGCTGATTAATGGTTTGCACCTTGTGGTGAACGCTCTGTCTTTGCTCTCATGAGGTCTTCTCTTTATGGTAGACTTAGATACTGATACACCTACTTCCACGAGAGTATTCTTCACTTGGGTAGATGTTGTGAAGGCGTTTTTCTTCACCATGGAAAGGATTCTGCGATCATCCACCACTGTTGTCTTCCGAGGATGTCCAGGCCTTTTGGAGTTCACGAGATCACCAGTGCGCTCTTTTTTTTTTTTCAAGAATGTATCAAAGTATTGATTTGGCCACTCCTAACATTTGTGCTATCTCTCTGATGGATTTCTTTTTTTTTTTTTCAGCCTAACGATGGTCTGTTTCACTTGCATTGAGAGCTCCTTTGATCTCATGTTGTGCGTTCACAGCAACAGCTTCCAAATGCAAATGCTAGACCTGGAATCAACTCCAGACCTTTTACCTGCTTAATTGATGATGGATTAACGAGGGAATAGCCCATGCAGCCCATTAAATAGCTTTTGAGACAATTGTCCAATTACCTTTGGTCCCTTGAAAAAGAGGCAGCTACATATTAAAGAGCTGTAATTCCTAAACAATTCCTTAAATTAGGATGTGAATGCCCTCAAATTAAAGCTGGAAGTCTGCAAATAATTCTGGACCTAACTGCATATACAGTGTATATACATATTGTAACGCATTTGCTTCTGTTTCATAAATCATTCATCTGACAGCAGCAAGTGTGTTTAACCCTGCTATCTTTCTATGGAAAGGGCCTTGGATATTGTTATAGAACATAAAAAGTGCATGTGCTGAGTACCTGAGGGAAGTCACCATCTGCTGAAGATAAAGAAAAATGCATGTTTGGTCAATGATCTTCTTAAACCTCTGTGTGTCAAGGTATGCAGAATTAGAAATATCGTAGTATAATGATATTTATTTAAAGGCTATGTAAACCTTTGATGGGCGTTTTTTTTTTGTTTTGTTTTTTATAAACAGGGCAGTCAGTGTGTTTGGTGTAACTTTATAAATAGTCTTTATTAAAACTTAGTTTTACTTTTTGAGATACAGCTGCTCTGCAGTCCCTATACAGAGCATCTGAATGTAGCGCTAAATCCTGTTCCCGTCAGGTCCGCGGGACTGACGGGTTCAGTGACAGCGGGTTAGACATGCAGGATTCACCTGTAATCTATCACATCTACGTTTATAACTTAAATGTGAACGATTACAGGTGGATCTTGCGTCAGAGTCACGCAGGACTTATTGTCACTGAACCTGTCAGGCGTGCAGGACTGACGGATTCAGGTCAAAACGAAAGATACAGCTGCTGTGTACAGAGAGTACAGAGCAGCTGCATCTCAAAAATAAAAACAACATTTTAATAAAGACTAATTATAGAGTTACACCAAACACGCTGACTGACATGTTTATTTAAATTTAAAAAAATGCCCCTCAAAGGTATACATGGCCTTTAATAATCTTAGAAACGTACTTTCTATAAACTTACTATCAACTTTATTTTGGCGAATGAATACTTCCCTGTGAAATTATACTACATATAATTTTTTTAAACTGATTACAGTTATTCATATCCTATATAATATGTATTACTTATCTTGCTGTAATATATATATATATATATATATATATATATATATATATATATATATATATATATATATATTTAGGGCAATTACAGAGAACGAGCTTTCGTTTGCATGCTTGTTTTCCCGATCATTGGCCAGTGTAAAAGGGCCTTTAGGCTTGGAGTATGATCGGCAACATAGGAATGTTTACACTTGTATCCACATCAGATATCTAGTGGTGTAAGTGGTTTTGGGGAGGGAGTTCTATTCATTTTCACTTTTGTGCTTGACATATTTGTTGCCCCGAATATATTTTTCTGTCTACTTCACAATAGAATAAACTAAAATCATATGATTTTTTTTATTTGTTATTTCTTCTTAATTCTTTCTCTGCGTTCACACATGGTGTTTTTCTGGTGTCTTTCTTTGTATTTTGCTACAGAGGTCAAGCTTTTAAGGGCCTCCGGCATATTCTATACCACGGTATAGTCTGTCTTTCACAATTTTGTTGCATTTTGTCCACAGAACATGATGGGTAGGGGTAGGGCCAGATTGGCCATCTGGCAGTTCTGGCAAATGCCAGATGGGCTGGTGCACAGTGGGCTGTTGGATGCCACCCACACAGTCCTTAATACTAATAGCTACGGACTAAAAGCTATTCACTCTGGGTATCTGGCCAAGCTTATGGCAAGGGGTAGAGTGATTAGGTTGACTGGCTATGTACTGTACAATTGGGCAGCGGAGAGGAAGCTGTGCTTCCTCTGCCAAGAAGGAAAGAGCATGCCATTAAGCCCAGCATTGGTTAGTTCAATGTTTGGTCCATAAGGGTAGTGCCACATTGGCAGATTTTACAGACCTTTTTAGATAAAAGAAAGAGAGAAGGCACTGCTCAGTGGTTGCTGCATTCTGAGGCAATAAGTAGCCATGGGACTTGACATACAGCCCCTGCTCATCAGTGCCACTCTCCCTATTGCTGTCTGCAGCTAATCAACACCCACCAGTACTGGCACAGAAATTAGGCTCTGTTTGCATCTGCGGCAGAGCATGTCGCAGTTTTAGGCAGATTTACATGCTACATGCTGCATTATTTTTCACGTCAAAACGACGGACACGCCAAAACCACCATTATAAGTCAATGTCCTAGTTTTGAGTGGCACGTGTGCGGCAAGTGTTCTAGGTGTATTCCAGGTTATTCATGTGTACTGTACACTATATGGTGACATTATTCATGTGCACAGTATATAGTGGTATTATTCATGTGTACAGTATACATGGCGTCACTATTCATGTAAACAGTATATATGGTGGCTTTATTCATGTGTACAGTATATAGTGGTGTTTTTTGTGTACAGTACATATGGTGGCATTATTTATGTATAAATAATATTTAGCAGCATTATTAATATGTTGGAATATCCGTGGCTGCGGGCTGTCAGCTCCAATCCCCTCCTGACACCCGCAGCCACGTGTCAGCAAGCGCTGGCCCCAGCATCCTCCTTAGGAGACGCCAGCACTCGCTTCCACCCAACTCAGCCGGATCCCGTAGAGTGCGCGCGCACGCTCATACCCGCTCTTAAAGGGGCAGACTTCTTGATGAACTTTGACCCGTGAGTACCCTGGACTATAAGAGGGGTCCAGCCCCATGCTTCTATGCCTGAGCATTGTTGATGTTTTCTGGTTTGGCTATATGATGGCCTCCTAGTGTGTTTCCTGTTCCTGTACCTGTTCCAGTTCCTGTTCCTGTACCTGTTCCAGTGCCTGTTCCTGTTCCTTGCATTCCATACCATCCTGGTCGAGCACTGTGCTGTGCCAAAGTCGTGTCGTGCTGTATTCCACGTCTGACCTGCTTCACCTCGCCTGACGTTTACCTGCTGCCTAGTCCTAGCCGAGCCTGCCCTGCCGCTGTCTGAGCTGCCACAGGTACCTATACATACTATACACTTTCACCTGCGCCCTGTTGGCCAGCTGCCTTACCGCCAAGGCGGTATGGCTCAGTGGGTCCACAGACCCTTCGTGACATATGTACAGAATATAGTAGTGTTATTCATGTGTACAGTATATATGGTGGCATTATTCATGTTTATAGCATATATAGCAGTATTCATGAGTACGGAATATATGTTGGCATTATTTGAAGTGGCGTTATTTATGTGTACAGTATATATAGCGCCATTATTAATGTATTTAGGGACATTCCATGTGTATAGTATATATGATGCCATTATTGTATGCTATATATGAGTAAGTTCGTGTGTACAGTACATAGCGGCATTATTTAGAATATGTTGAATATGGCCAGTGAGGATTACTGAAGTATTAATTTCATCCACCTAATGATTACATTTTTAGAGATCGGAGGGGATGTCAGTGCTCAGACCACCACCGATCAATACTTCTGACATGTCAATATGACGTGAAAAGTTTTGTCAAAGTTTAGTTATCCTTTAAGAATATATGTGTGCAACAAATTGTATACATTGTACACTACCAGGATATATAATGTGTCTCTAATTTATTTATGAAATTAATTTTGGGCAGTAAGAATAACTGAAGTATTTTTGAAAGTTTAGTTACCCTTCAATAATTCTGAAATATTTTACTTAGAACTAGAAATTGAATTTCTGTGTATTGCCACCATTGACTCCTCAATATCAGGTCCCCGTTCCTGCTGCTATGACGGATAATCAGGCACCGTTCCTGTATGAAAGTTATGACTGGTGTATACATTCAGCCCATCACATGCTGTTCCAATTTAGAAGTTTTGTGGGTTTTACTGATTCATGAAATATCTGAGTAGAACAACAGGAAGACAATAAGGAGGATCAGAAACAATGTGCAATGATTTTGTATAACTGGGAAGTGGGCCCGCAACTGTGCAAACATATTGCATGGACAGTAGGTGGACCTGTGTGCTTTAAAATGTCAGGGCTGATTTTATGCCCCAGTCCAGCCCTGATAGGTGGCACCACTCTTGCCCTGTGAAAATCCTGCCTAGTAATGACAAACGATCCAGGGTTGGGACCTTCACTTTGTAGATACATTAAAAAATGTGTTAGTGTTGTTGTTATAATTAGCAGTAAATTGCTTTTAATCCCTTAACGCATCGTCACATACATGTACGTGACCAGCGTTATAGAGAAGTATGGAGTGCGCTTTGTATTCTGCGGGTGATGGCTGTGAAACACAGCAGACACCTCACTGTAATGGGGCCGATGGTTGCCATGGCAGCCTAGGGGCCTAATGAAGGCCCATAGTTCTGCCATCTTTGCACTCCTATTAAGCACTACCAGAGGCAGGTCTTAATAGAAGCATGTCAAAATCGTGATATACTGCAATACATCAATGGTGCAGTATATAGTGCAAGCAATCCAATAATCGCTGGTTCATGTCCCCTAGTGGAACACAGAAAGAAAAAAAAATTAAAACTGTTAAAGTTTTCTTTAATGTCCAAAAAAATTAAATATGAAAAGTAAAAAAAAAAAACCTTGTCCCATTTTTTCCCCTCTAAAATTATGTTAATGAAATTTAAAATTAACATAACTCGTATTGCCACGTCCGTAAAAGTTGAAACTATAACAATATAATGTTATTTAATCCGCATGGTGAACGCTGTAAAAAAAAAAAAGAAACATTAAAAAAGCCAGAATTGCTGTGTTTTTAGTCACCTTAGCTTCCAAAAATAATGGAACAAGTGATAAAAAAGTCAAATGTACTGTACTCCAAAATGGAACCAATAAAAACTACAGCTCGCTCTGCAAAAAATAAGCCCTTATATAGCTTATTCGATGAAAATATAAAAAAGTTACGACTCTCAGAATGTGGTGAAACAAATTTTTTTTATTTTTTTAAATACTTCTTTCTTTGAAAAAGTAGTAAAACATAAAAAACGATATCAATTTGGTATCGTCGTAATCTCTTATCAGCCCATAAATAACGTTAACATGTCGTTTTTACCGCACTATTAATGCCATAAAAACGAAACCCAAAAAACAATTGCTGTTTTTTAACTATTTCACCCCACATTTTTTTCAGCTTTTTAGTACATTATATGGTAAAATAAATGGTGCCATGAAAAAGCTACAACTTGTCCCGCAAAAAACAAGCCCTCATAAGGTTATGTCAATGGAAAATAAAAAAGTTACGGCTTTTGGAAAACGGGGAGGAAAAAAAGAAAAACTGAAAATTGGCTTGGCCATTAAGGGGTTACATAAATTTCCTAATATCAAGTATGATCTGTGGATGCTAGGGCTGCCAACTGACAATCAATTCCTGGACAGTCTGTAAAAATAAACTATTTTTTTTGTGTTCGTTAAAAAAAAATGGATGTGTCCATGTTTTTAGCTGGAGGTTATAGGTTTTATGTATAATTATATGACTGGACAGTCACATAATTTCAAGTTTCCATCTGCTACCTATCCTCTACTAACAACCATACTGCTGGCGTTGATTTATGGCAGCCTGTATTCAGCTAAACGGGCAAAGAAAAACTACTGGAATCAGCAGGAAATAGGCTGCTGTAAGGATTTAGAAATGTACCTTGCTGAAACATACTTAATGAACTAGAGATGAGCGGTCCGGAATTATGTATGGCTTATGTCTGCCTCACTTCACTAGCCTGATGAAGGGGTTTTGCCAGAAATGTCGCTCTTTTTCTGTATGACGTGTGCATCATTAGTGGTGAATACTATTATGGTAACCATTTTGTTGGGGCGATACAATAAAAATACTTTACTAAACATTCCACCACGTTGGTTGGAGTGCTGTTCAATTAACATGGAGTGCTTTATTTTGGGTCTGGTATGGCGCCTGAATTTATTTTTTCGTTTGGTCTGGGAGGTCTGAATTTATTTTGGGATCTGATATGGGGTCTGTATTTATTTTTGGATCTGGTCTGGGGGAATCTGAATTCAGTTTGTGAATTTATATTGTGGTCTAGAATTTTTATTTATTTAGGTGTCTGCACGCTACTGTTTATCTCTGGGGGCACATATGGTGGGCGGCACAGTATATCTCTGGTGGCTCATGGGGCAGCACAGTATATCTCTGAAGCACATGTGGTGGCACAGTATATTGGTGGGGGCATGTGTAGTATGGATCTCGGACACAGTATTGGTGGTACTATATTGGTGGCACTAACTTGGGGGCACAGTTTATATCTCTGGAATACAGTACTAGTGAGACAATAACTCAGTGAGGCACAGCATTAGTGGCAGGCACACAATTGGGGGTAGCATCACACACAGGGAATTTGTGTTGCTATAGAACCTGCTGGAAAAGTGAGTAGACAAAATTGTCTGGGTGGCAAACTCTGCTGAGGAAAGTTCTGACCAAAAGAAGTTGTCATGACAGTCCAGGCAGAGTGGAGAAGACAAGAAAAAGAGAGGGACTTCAATCAGAGAAGACGTCACCTAATGTAATTGTTTATTCTTCCTCTGCCTCAATTGTCTAGTCTGCAGCGAGATGATGGCTGGTAGAATTTCAGTTTGTGAAATAACATCTCATAACATCACTAAAAAATGTCTGTATGATTACAAAATCTATTTATTTAACAAATGCAGGCCCTCATCTTTATCCTATTTGAAGCAGGTCAGTAAAACAACATAAAATCACAGACAGAAGTCACAGAAGTGGCAATGCCAGGCTATATGAGCATGATTGTAGTATGAATATCTCAAGTGGCAAGTTTTATTTCAATAAAGACAAACAGTTGGATTGCAGTAACTACCACTAACCGACAAACCCCATCATCAGAATATAAGCACTGCTTCAGGAAAAATATATTCTGCAAATGACATTTTCACAAGAGCGGTCACAGTCTGCTGAAAGACATTGTGATTGCCAGGGAGAGACTCCGGCATTAACATTATACTATGGAACTGCTCAAAATGCAATTCCCCTAAAATGAAAGTTGCTCCAAACTATAGCTTGATGTTGTAGCTTCACTAATAATTTAAAATGGAATATCCCTTTAATTCCAAGTCGCATGTGAGGTGGATACTGCTACATACTGTATTTAATACTGTAGTACATTTATTTGACAAATACAATAAGTACTTGGACCGAATTATTGGTGGTAAATGTCTGCATATGTAATAGAGAACATGAAATATACAAAAGTCTAAATGGACTGGAGCTAGTCAGGCATAAATATTTTAAAGGTCATACAAAATGTGACAACTCTTCAAAAGGCCATAATCAAAAGCAAGATATGAATGGTTAATTACCCAGGGACAACCGGGGGAATGAAATCAATAACCAGACGCTGATAAAGAATTGTAGCCTTAGAGGGTAATGGGCGGATCACTTGGAGAGTTGTTAATAACCAGCTTTCAATGTTTAGTTCTAGTATTCCCCCTTCATTTACTGCTTGGATTTCCACAGATGACAAGTCTCGCAGAGTTCATGTGTAGACTCTATATCCGAAGGACCACACAGAGGAAACGGGAAGGAAAACAAGTGCGTATCAATAACTCTTCTATTTATTGAAATAATAATTCTTTTTTGTGTTGTTTTTTTTACATGGATTCTCCATAGTCCAATATGGCACATTTCTGTCTAATGGATTGAACTTTATTTTTTTAACATTTCACATTAACATTTATTTCATTAATAATAATTGTATTTCTTCTTAACCCCATCTATCAAAAAAATCTTTCATTTTCTACTTTTTATGGTAATTTACCACAATCAGCTATTTTATCGCCCATTATTTTGTAATAAGGTTTACAATTGGGATTCAGGTAGTTCTAAATATTTTCTCACCTATCATCGAGCCATGCCCAGCTTTTCAAGATACAAAAATCTCCCAAGTGGCCAAGATTCCTTTGTTCTGGTGATTGTTGGTGGTTCCAGTTCACATTATCATTTGACAAGTCAAAACCAGAGCTTTGCTTTCAACTCCATTTAACATATTTACGCTGGATTCCCACGTAGCCTTTAAAGTTAGGTTTTCATGGGGTTTTTAGTAGTGATTTGTTTTGGCCATTTTTTATTGCTAAAAACACAGCGGCCAAATTATTTCTGGTAGTCAATAGGAGAATATGAAGTTCTCTTTACTAAATATAGATATTTTCTTGTTGTTTTTGGCTCTGGTGGCATTTTTAAATTCCCCACCTATTGACCTAAATTTTAACTAAATCTGCACCATAAATGATTACCGTCTGTTCTAGCTGCTGTTTTTTTAAACAGTTTTTAAAAAAAAAAATTTCTTTGCAGTTTTTGTTGTCGTTTTTGGTGGTTTTCTACGCAGTTTTTTATTAGTCAAAAAAAGTGTACGTATAAAATAAAGACTTATACATTGCCAATCTTTTGTATACACTCCTGTGTTTGGCTTAACAAAACTGCATCAAAAACTACATGTGTGATTCCTGCCTTACACACATATTTTTTAGTGTTTTAAAATGCTTGTAAAGGTTTAATTCTTTCAATCTTTCCTCATAACTTAAATTCTCCATGCCCCTAATTAGCTTCGTTGCTCTTCTTTGTATTTTTTCCAACTCCAGGGCATCCTTTCTATGAACTGGAGCCCAGAACTGAACTGCATATTCTAGATGATGCCTCACTAATGCTTTGTAAAGTGGCAATATTACATCCCTGTCCCGTGAGTCCATGCCTCTTTTAATACACGACAATATCCTGCTGGCCTTTGAAGCAGCTGATTGACACTGCATGCTGTTATTGAGTTTATCATTTACAAGTAACCCAGATCCTTCTCAACAAGTGAATCCGCCAGTGTAGCTCCCCCTAGGACATATGATGCATGCAGGTTGTTGGTACCCGGATGCATAACTTTACATATATCTACATTAAGTTTCATCTGCCAAGTGGACGCCCAAACACTTAGTTTGTTTAAATCTGCCTGCAATTCATGAACATCTTCCATAGACTGAACTATATTACATAGCTTGGTGTCATCTGCAAAAATAGAAATAGTGCTATTAATCCCATTTTCTTATTACCGGGGACCATTCAGAGTAGGAATCATTGACCACAACTCTCTGGATACGGTCCTTGAGCCAATTCTCAATCCAATTACAAACTATATTTTCTAAACCTATAGTCCTTAATTTACCCATTAAGCGTCTATGGGGGACAGTGTCAAATGCCTTTGCAAAGTCCAAAAACACTAAATCCACAGCGGCCCCTCTGTCTAGACTTCTGCTCACCTCTTCATAATAACAGATTAGGTTAGTTTGACAACTTCTGTCCTTAGTAAAACCGTGCTGGCTGTCACTTATAATGCTATTTATTGTCACATAATCCTGTATATAGTCCCTCAATAGCCCCTCAAACATTTTCCCCACGATGGATGTTAAGCTCACTGGTCTATAATTACCCGGGGAAGACCTAGAGCCCTTTTTGAAAATCGGCACCACATTTGCGCTGCGCCAGTCCCTTGGCACTATACCAGTCACTAGAGATTCTCTGAATATTATGAAAAGGGGGACAGAAATAACTGAACTAAGCGCTTTAAGAATTCTAGTGTGTAACCCATCTGGTCCCGGGGCCTTGTGCACATTTATTTTATTTAATTTAGCTTGGACCATATCTACATTCATCCAATTCAGTAGATCAACTGATATATTAACAGCACTGGCACCGGCTACATCAGCTGCTCTTTCTTCTGTTGTATATACAGAGCTAAAGAACCCATTTAGTAACTCTGCCTTCTCTTGATCCCCTGTGACCAACTCCCCATTACCATTATCTAGGGGTCCTACATGTTCAGACCTTGGCTTTTTAGCATTTATATACTTGAAGAATTTTTTGGGATTTGTTTTACTATCCTTGGCCACCTGCCTTTCATTTTGTATTTTTGCTAATTTTATTACCTTTTTACAGATTTTATTAAGATCTTTATATTTTACAAAGGCTACAGCTGTACCCTCAGATTTGTATTTTTTAAATGCCCTTTTTTTGTCGTGTATTGCCCCTTTCACAGAAGGTGTAAGCCATGTGGGGTTTCATTTGAGTTGTTTATACTTGTTACCTATAGGAATAAATTTTGCATTATAATAACTCAAAGTAGATTTGAAAACCTCCCATTTATCATTTGTTCCATTATTTGACATTAGTTCTTCCCAGTCCATATCCTGAATTGCAGCCCTCATCCTGGGGAAATTGGCTTTCTTAAAATTAAATGTTTTTGCCCTCCCAGCCTGCGTTTGTTTTTTACAGTATAGGTAAAATGTAACTATATTATGAACACTGTTACCGAGGTTTTCACGAACATTGACATTCCCAACAAGATCTGCATTATTAGAAATGGCCAGATCCAACAGAGCTTCACCTCTAGTCGGGTCTTCCACAAACTGGCCCATAAAATTTTCCTGCAACAGGTTGAGGAAATGTCTCCCCTTTGCAGTTGAAGCTGAACCATGTCACCAATTAATATCCTGGAAATTAAAATCTCCCATTATCACTACAGTACCCGCCTGTGCAGCCCGCTCCATCTGTTTATATAGCTTAACTTCCATCTCCTCAGTTATATTGGGGGGTCTATAGATTACACCAAAAGTAATTTTGTGAAGAAGGGTCCCAGCGTTACTTTGGAGATGTAAACGGTCCCTGCAATATAGTGGAGCCCGTTCCTTTCTTCAAATCAAGTATGGGCTGCAGCGGCCACAGTATACGGTGCCGGTGGGTGGGACCATTTTTTTTTTTTGTATTTTGGCCCCCTAACGGCAGCCCTGAATATGACTTGCCAACAAACATTTACCATGCTGAATTCCAGATCATTCTAATAAAATGGTTTTGAGTATCAACAGATAATAAGTAAGAGTTGTTTCCATGAATATTTTCATGGGCTTGAAAATTTTGTCAACTCTGTCTGGCTTGAAGCCACTATAAGCAACCTTTAAGCAGTTAGTAATAGGAATTAAATTAGAGGAATATAATATAAATTAACTTGTTGGTCTGCTAAGATCCCTGAGGCAGCAGACTCAGCATGTCAGTCCCACTGACTGGCCAAAAGGTGCTGCTTTTTGGCAATGATTTGCTTTTCTTAATTGCCATAAAACTTTCATCACGGGAATGTATCATTATCCAATGAATATTCAAAGTCTGCCAATGAAGATGGATAACATAATGAATAAACGCAATGACTCTAGATTTAAAAAAAAGATACAGAATTAGAATGTTAGGATTGAATGTAATGTTGTATGAAAAATATTATTGGCAAGAATAATTCTAAGTTATAACTGTAGAGAATAAATTAACCATTAAAGTTATTTTTAGTTACTTATGGCAAAATGCTTTATCACTTAGCATCTTTAGAACTGACTATAGACATTAATTTAGGATGACTGCTGACAACTTAAAGGGGTATTCAGGTTACAACGCATTAACTGCCACTCCATTCATTCTCTATTGGAGCGCCGGAAATAGCCGAGAACAGTGTTCAGCTATTTCCGGCGCTGCCATAGATTATGAATGGAGTGTCAGTGCGTAAGAGCGACCTGCTGCTCCATTCAAAGGGGGGGGTACGGGACCCCCTTTCTCAACTGTGTCTCAACAGCTGACGGACACCCACCGATCAGCAAGTTAAGTTGTTGTAACCAGAATACCCCTTTAATGTCCATGGAGTCTGGCAGACAGTGGGAAATTTCATATACTCCTCTATGATCCCCAACTACTAATTGCCATTAATAACAATGGTGCATTATGTGGTAAAGAGCTTTGGGCCCCCTCTGCCACCAGGGCCCGGGTTTTACTGCTACCTCTGAATCTCGTATAGCTGCACCTCTAACAAAGAATGTGCATAGATCGCACTTGATCCCTGCTTAATGGTATCTTTTTGAGTCGTATGTCCTATTAGAATATTATAGATGTTGGTCCCCTGCTTGGGTCCTGCCTCCATTAGTCACGTAGGAAAGCCACTAGGAAAAAACATGGCCTGGGCAATGCATTTAATGGTCACCCATTATTTTAAATAGACTCCATATAACGCTACATTTCCCTACAGGGCTCATTGCAGTGGAAGGGTATAGTTGCAATTCACCCCAGCAATAACAGTTGATCACCTGTGTTTTTAGAAGCCAAGAAAACCTCTTTTAGCTATGTGGCAACTAATATGGCATTCATTACAGCTTCCTCAGGAGCTGGTGCCCAACATTCCTAGAGACCTGAATAGCAAATCTGTTAGTGATGCAGTTATTAGTCCCCCAACTGCATCACTGCAATATAATGGGGCCCGTTCCTTTCTCCAAATTATCTATGAACAGCTGAGGTGGTGGACAGTGCAGGCAGATATTTTATTTTAGTTTTTTGGTCAGCCCCCTGATGGGAGTACCAGCAGTACTGTCCTTATTGTGGCCCTGAATATTAGGCTTTTCAACAAACCTTTACCATGCCGGATTCCAGATTATTGTAATGAAATTATTTTGAGCATAAAGATATAATAAGTAAAAGTTCTTTCTATGAATATTTTCATGGGCTTGAGAATTTTGTACTGTCAAGTATGTCTGTCAAATTGACATTTTAGGAATCCTAAAAAGTTACGCTACATTAACGCCAATATTGGTTATCACCCAGCTATACAAGAAGCAGATATAACTAAAAAATGCTGAATAGAATTTTTAAGTATTGATGGAAGATGATAACTCAAGAACTTGACAGATTTTTTTTTTCATTTATTTTAGGGGAGATGCAGTTTAAATTTAAGCTACATTCACATGACAGTAAAAAACGGCCATGTAATGGGCGTTTTTTTAAGAGCTGTTACACAGCCATTTTCAAAACAACGGGGTTCTATGGGCGTATTCACATGACAGCTTTTTAATGGTCCGTGAATACTGTCCATCAAATAATAGAACATTTTCTATTTATGGCTATTTTTATTTCCCGACGACCCCCATATAAGTCAATGGATCAGTTTTTAACAGCTGTTTTTCAGAAATCAATCCTTGTGACGGCTGTTTAAAACGGATCCTGGCCCTCACAAGAGGACTCCCTGGCAACAGTGCTAATTTAATCGCTAAGCCGGGGGAAACCTTTGACATCACTGTCCATATATGGACAGTAATGTCCGGGATTTCAACTATGGAGTCCCCGGCCAGAGCATCGCAAGCTCTCTGGCCGAGGACTCCTGTCTTGGCAAAACATCTGACATCACTGCCCCTACATGGACAGAGACGTCAGGGGCTCCCTCTAGGAGTGGAATCACCAGCCAGAGCGTTTCCAACAGGGTGTGTGGTGTTATCTTCAAGTGGGGTGTGCCACATTCTACATGGACACTGTGGCACTATGTGGGCACTATCTACAGGGGATAATGTGGTGCTTCCTCCATGGACACTGTGGAACTATCTATGTGTGCACTACGGCACTTTATTCGGCACTTTATATGTGGGCACTGTGGCATTATTGGGCACTGTGGCACTATCCACAGTGGGCACTGTTGCACTGCCTACAGGGGCATTGTGGCATGATCTACATGGGAACTGTGGTGTTTTCAGGGGGTTGGGACAAAAAAAACCCTGACAAATGAAATCCTACTATTTTTTTAATGGCTATAAAATACTGATGGCGAACGGATTAAAAATGGCCATTAAAAAAACTCAGACGAACTTGAAATGGATGAAAATTTTGAGACACACTGATGCCAAATGGCCATGAAAAACTAACAGTTGATCAATTTTTAATGGCCACTTTATTTTTTCACTGTCGTGTGAATATAGCCTAAAGAAGAGGAAAATAGATTATACATAGACCAAACAGCATTTCTGAGAAGCATATGAGGAGTTGTTAGATGCATGTGGGAAATAGAATGAGAGATATATTCTAACATTGGCTAACAGATTTTATTACCATATTCTATAAAAGAATGAGTCTTGACATGAGCATTAATTCTTATTAAGCGTCACTCAGAAATATTATAAGCTTCTAGGACTATTAACAGGATATGCTTATGTGCGGAACTAGGATCAGTCTAGACTCGGAGTACTTGTAGGGTGGTAATAGTGCGGCAAAAGGTTGCACCATTACAGCACTTAAAAAAACCTGCATGTAAATGCAGGTTTACTTCAGACTTGATTTTGCCGCAATTGTGGTTTGGAATGGAAGCTGTTTTTTATGGAAAACTGCATCACCGCACCATAATAAAAATTGCAAGTAATGTTTTATTTTCAGTTTTCATTGGAATTGCCACAAAAGCACCACAAATAAGGCTTCCATTTACACAGAGGTGCAAAATCAAAGCCTGTAAAAACCAGCCCATTACAACCCAGACATCTGTGTTGAACCCTTCTACTCTTCTTTACACAATCCAGACAAATAAACATAACGGGACAGATTTATTAAGAACAGCATTCTTTACCGCAATCTTGGTCGGAAGCCCGGAGGAGTAAGATGTAACAAATGCGCACGTCTCTTGGCCCTTTCCCGACCCATGATGAAATTATACGTCATGGAGCGGGGGGGGGGAGTTTGGAGATGGCACACGTGCTGAGCCCGCTCCATATACTGCAGGTGTCAGCTGTGTATTGCACTGTTTCTGGCTGTTTAACTAGTTAAATGCCGCGGTAAATAGCGACCGCGCATTTAAACCGTTAGGAGGGGCGGCCCCCTCCGACAGCCCAATGCCCGCCCCCCGTGGCGCGATCGATGGCTGTCATGGCAGCCCGGGGGCCTAATGAAGGCCCGCAGATCTGCCTACTGTCTGCTTCTGCTAAGTCATGCCTCCGGCAGGGCTTGGCAGAGGCCTGTAAGATTTACAATATACTGCAAATACATTAGCATTGCAGTGTATTGTACCAGTGATCTAACGATCGCTAGTTCAAAGTCCCCTAAGGGGGACTAATAAAAAGTAAAAAGTTAAATACATTTTGTAATAATATAAAAAATATTTAAAGTTGATAAAAATAAAACCTTTTCCCATTTTTCCCGAGCACAATGTAACAAATAAAAAAAAAAAAATAATTGTTATTGCCACGTCTGTAAAAGTCAGAACTATTACAAGATACCATTATTTAACTCGCACGGTGAACAGTGTAAAAAAATAATAATTAAAACACCAGAATTTGTTGTTTGCTGGTTTAATAGGTGAAATGCTGGTGACAGGTTCCCTTTAAGAGCCTAAAATAGTTCCCTAAATGTACCAAACAATATAGCAAAATTTAATTACTTTATAGTTGTACACCTCATTAAAATTACCCAATTAAAACCTAATATGCAAAAAGTTGCACACAAACAGGACAGTGTGATATAGAAGACAGAACAAAACAGTTTTACATATCTGCTGATCCATATATACACAAGACTAAAATATCCATCAAGAATTTATTATACAGGCAAGGTTGCCAAAATGCTACATAGTATTACATCCATGGAAACAAATGTGAACTCAATACACCAGTAGACATTACCCACCATACAGGGGCGTAACTAGGAAAGACTGGGCCCCATAGCAAACTTTTGACTGGGGCCCCCCCTCCCCTGGGTGTCACACAACCCCCCCTTGTAGATAGTGCCTTTTTTACAGCCCCCCCCTGTAGATAACGCCATACAGCTACCCATGTAGATAACACCATACAGCTCCCCAATGTAGATAACGCCATACAGCCCCCCCTGTAGGTAACGCCATACAGCCCACTCTGTAGATAACGCCATACAGCCCCCTCTGTAGATAACGCCATACAGCCCCCTCTGTAGATAACATCATACAGCCCCCCTGTAGATAACATCATACAGCCCCCCCTGTAGATAACACCATACAGAGTCCCCCCTGTAGATAACGCTATACTGCCCCCTGTAGGTAACGCCATACAGCCCCCACTGTAGAGAACGACATACAGCCACCCTGTAGATAACGCCATACAGCCCCCTGTAGATAACTCCATACAGCCCCCTCTGTAGATAACGCCATACAGCCCCCTCTGTAGATAACTCCATACAGCCCCCTCTGTAGATAACGCCATAAAGAGTCTCCCCTGTAGATAACGCCATACAGCCCCCTTTGTAGATATCTACAGAGGGGGCTGTATGGCGTTATCTACAAAGGGGGCTGTACGGCACTATCTACAGAGGGGGCTGCATGGCGTTATCTACAGAGGGGGCTATATGGCGTTATCTACAGGGGGCTGTATGGCGTTATCTACAGGGGGCTGTATGGCGTTATCTACAGAGGGGGCTGCATGGCGTTATCTACAGAGGGGGCTGTATGGCGTTATCTACAGGTGGGCTGTATGGCGTTATCTATAGAAGGGGCTCTATGGCGTTATCTACAGGGGGGCTGTATAGCGTTACCTACAGGGGGGCTGTATAGCGTTACCTACAGGGGGGGCTGTATAGCGTTCTCTACAGTGGGGGCTATATGGCGTTCTCTACAGTGGGGGCTGTATGGCGTTATCTACAGAGGGGGCTGTAACGCTATACAGCCCCCCTGTAGGTAACGCCATGCAGCCCCAACTCCCCAAAAAAAATCTGACCTACAGTGTGTCCTACAAAAGACATGTATCCCCTATCCACAGGATAGGGGATACATGTGTGATCGCTGTCAGCGATAGGGAGAACGGGGGACCAAAAGTCCCCCGAAGTTCTCCATGACTAACCTCTGACTTCTGGCGTCTGCGCAGCTCAATAAAAATGAAAGGAGCGCTGGTCACGCATGCGCACAAGCGCGACCGGCACTCCATTCATTTCTACGGAGCTGCCGACACAGACCCCGGAAGTCCGAGGTTTCTCATAGAGAACTTCAGGGGACTTTCGGTCCCCCGTTCTCCCTATCGCTGCCAGCGATCACACATGTATCCCCTATCCTGTGGATAGGGGATACATGTCTTTTGTTAAATGGCAGAGCGGGGAGATACCTCCGTGCTCTGCCGTAGTATCCAGTGACGTCGCGCTGTAGCAGCCATAGCGGCAGCTAGCGGTGCCTCCGGCCATGGTGGGGGCCCGTGCCGGCGGGCGACACGGGCCCCCTCATGCCGCGGGCCCCGTAGCAGCCGCTACGGGTGCTATGGCGGTAGTTACGCCACTGCCGCCATATGCCATACTAACTGCCTTCACACTGTCCAGCACCCCAACGGGCATTTTGCACCTGGCTTCGTCTAGTTTCTAGTGTAAACTATGGTAAATTTGTTGGGCCGCGGGTGGCCATGTCCCCTCCTGCTAAGCCCCAGCTTTTTTCTAAAAGAGACATAAGTGGCGTAAATGAGAAAAGTTGTACATTTTTGCGCACATTGCGACTTTCTACTCCAGAAAACTTGCGCAGATCGTTTGATAAATTCCTATGAATTGGAATTTCCTCTGTCTTAACATTAAGGGCTTATTCAGACGACAGGGAAAGTCAGCCGTGTGACCGCTGTTTTTTTTAACGGCTGTCCCATGGCTGCATTAATATTAATGCATTCTATGAGGCTATTCACATGGCTGTGTTTTTAACAGACCACATGAGCGGCCCAGGAAAAAATAGGACATGTCAAATTTTCGCCCGTTTTCCTGGATCCCCCAACAAACTCATTTCTATGAGTGATCCGTGAAAACGGGTCCCACACGGGTGCAAATCGTTTTTCACGGCTGATATGACACTACGCTATTGCTTCCGGCAAAACTACGGATCCGGTGCACAAAAGAGACAAACGGAAACCACGGGCACCGGATCCGTCACCATTGAAATTAATGGTGAGGGAAACGGAAACCTCTGGTTTCCATCGGTATCAGTTTGTGTCTGCTCATTGTCCCGTTCTGACAAAAACCTCCGACAGAACGTCAGAACGGGACCCCAACGCAGATGTGAACAGAGTCTTACCATTAAATGGATGTCATCCAGCATACAGAGAATTTATTCCTTCATGTAACCTGGGTACAATCCGATGCATTTTCTTCTCTTACACAATTTACTATACATACGGTACAGATGAGCAAGGCTTATTATGATATAACATTTTTTAGATATGTAATTTTACTTAGGACTGCAGGTAAACCTATTTAGGGAAAGTTAACACTGTGCAGATTTGAAGCAGAAAATGCTGTATACATCTTAGGCTATGTGAACATTACATTATATGAACATGTCCGGCATATGTGCTGAATGTAGCCATAGGCCCATATTCACCTAACAGAGGCCAAAAGATTGTCCTTTTGGCCTCCGTCGGGGTGGTATGAGCCGGCTATACGTGTGGCTAAACTGTGGCATACGTAAGAGATATACATCGGAGGTATTTGTCGGAGGTTTATTTGGGGGAATACTCCTATCGTGTACCTCTTATGTATAGCCCCAACGCAGTATAAACAGAACCTTAACGCAACAAACTCATTCAGATTTATGGAATAATTGTAGAAATGTTTGCAACAAATCTGCTGCATGTGAATAACATACCCTTAAAGTTGTTAGAATTTACAAACAATTCATATTCATAGGAGTATGTTCACACAGGGTGGATATGCTGCATAAAAGCACACAGCTTATCTGCCCTGTGCGCTGCAGTCTCATACTTACGTAGCCATGGCAACGCGTCCCTCTGCCGTCCTGCAGGCCGGCCTCCTGGGATGACATTTCATCCCATGTGACCGCTGCAGCCAATCACAGGCTGCAGCAGTCACATGGGATGAAACATCGTCACAGGAGTCCGGTCTGGTCGAAGAAACACAGAATTCTGGGTAAGTACGGATGTAGTCAAGTTTATCTTGACTCTGATAACTTGCTGCAGCGATATATATCACACAACAAAAGCCATTGAAAAAGTTAAAGATTCTTTCCATTGTGTATTTAATGCGGTTTTTGGTGCCGGAATCGCTGCTATTTGTTGCGGGTTTTACCTCCTCATTGAATTCAATGGGGAAAACCTGCAACAAATAAGCAACGATTACGCAAATACAATTGACATGCTGCGGAATGAAAAACAGCACCACAGGTCAATTTCGGAGCGTTTTTTCCTTTCATTTACGCAGAGTGTGGCTGTTCAAACACTTTGCTGCTATTGTTTTATGCTGCGGAATTTCCGCAACTAAATCCGTTGTGGAAAATCTGCAGTATTTACGCTATGTGTGAACTTACCCTAAGTGTTTTAATGGAAGAGATATGAACGTAATGAGAGGTACAGAAATCTCTCCGCTAAAATCTTAATAGTTTGTCTTTTTTTGTTGTTTTTTACAGAAATATGGCAAAGATTTAAAATTGTACTACTTATCATTATGTGCTTAAAAATTTGTGCCCATTAGTCGCCCGAGGTCCAGCTGCCTGCAACCGAATGTATACATTGTTCATACACGGTACGGTCCATATAGCGGTCCTGTGACCTCGTCCTATCACTACCAGCCCTAAAAGGATTTTTTTAATATGCTATTTCCATTTAAAATAATTACTTCTTATCAGCACTATAAAAATACATAGAATTTGGAATAATTTTAAGCCTTTATCATTCACTTTCTGCACAGAACAGTAATAGCAACTGAACTATGTAAATGTAAAATCTAAAAGTTTAGACCGAGCTTATAAAGCCTGTAAAATACCTTTTTATGAAAAAATAATCGGCAAGCAAATCAAATACAATGCCATATCCTGCATTAAGACCGTGTGCTGAAGGTTTTCTGCCTCTGCTGGAATATGTCCCGTATTGGACTTGCCGTTTTCTGTGAATATCTGATCTGTAAAAGGCTGCAGAAACCTGACAAGGACTAAAGATCTGTTAAATTCAAGGACCACTGCTGTGAAAGTGAACATCTGCACAATTACTTACAGCAACTGCCACACTCTCAGCTTCTTTTTATTCCATTACAAGGCAAATAGAAGCCTCATGGGACCTCAGTAACAGCAGTTAGCAGCAGCCAATGGCAGGTGGAACGAGCAGGGAACAGGTGCTTCAGCTGGCCATTTACAGGGGCACTCCTAGCAAGACTTAGTAAGCACATTGCTGCAGAATTGGTCATTAGAACAGACTGAAAAGAATGTAATTTTTTGGAAAAGTGAGCAAAAAAAAAATAAGGACCAGAAATTTGACGTTACCTGACAAAATTTTACAAGTTAGTTAAAGTGTGAACATTATAATAAACCAGTCCGTGACCTCAAAGTGAAAACCATTTGGAGGAAAATGTTGGCAATTTGTAGATGAAAGATCCAGCATGAACAACGTCGACTTTACATGTCTTTAATACCGTCGCATTTTGCTACGTGGTGATCTAAGTTCTGTGGCGGTCCTGGTGTTACAGTCCTAATATTAACGGGGCATAGCTTTTAGTAGTGCTGAGGTGTAGCCGCATCTGGTGTCTGAAGTGGTCCCTGGGACATAAGAAGACACCGTTTTAATTTTTGTTTATTTCAGGTTTTTATTAAAGCCAAAAACATTGCGGCCAGATGTTTGCTGTTAGACTATAAGAACATATGAATATTTCTACAGACAAAGGGAAAAAAGTATTAAGACTTCACCAGTCTTAATAGAAAACAAGGTGGAGTAAGATGCAACAAATTTATTAAAAAGCACATGCCTTTTAATTAATTTGTCGCATCTTTGGCTGTCCATGTGACACTGAATAAAATATATGCCAGCCAGGAGCTGTTGTACATTTTTGCTATTATTTATGCAAATTACAGTCAATCGTGCCAGACTGCGGTGACCACACCCATTTTTTGTAAGCTCCACCCAATTTTAAAGCGGCGCAAGCAGGCCAAAGCTGCCCAAAAGTCGTGGAAGTTGAAAATGTTATCAGATTTTTATCATGTATTCTGTGTTAAAAAACCTCAGTATAAAATCATATACAATCGTAGCAAAATCATAGACAAAAAAATAGCGGTACAAAATGGAGCCATATATTTGTGTGGGTGCCATATTCAGGATCTATGAGACAAGGAACTCAAATACAGACATGTGTATGGGCCCTTGTGTGAACTTTTCAAGACACATCTTGTTTGGAAGCATTTTGTGGATACATTTAAAATAGACATATGTCCGTGTAAATATAAATATATGTGTGTGTGTGTGTGTGTGTGTGTGTGTGTGTGTGTGTATGTGTACATACATATATATATATATAGGTATGTGTGTGTGTGTGTGTGTGTGTGTGTGTGTTTGTGCTTGTGTTTGTGTGTGTGTGTGTTTGTGCTTGTGTTTGTGTGTATGTATGTCTATATATATATGTGTGTGTATGTGTATGTATATATATGTGTGTGTGTGTTTGTATATATATATATATGTATGTATGCGTGTGTGTGTGTGCGTGTGTGTGTGTGTGTGTTTGTGTGTGTGTGTGTGTGTGTGTGTAGATTTTCCTAGGAAATTGTCACTTTAAAGCATACCTAACTTTTGCGTACTTGAGAAGTAACAATATTTCTGTCCACTATATGACTTATAGATGGCATTTTTTTTAGCAGTTTTCCCCTCTACAGGATCTATCTTCCCAGTTGTCTCTGAGCTAGTGGGTGGAGCCTAACTGCTATTTTGTCTTCCATACACTACACACATAGATAGAGATGAGGATTCTCCTCTTATATCACACACACACACACACACACACACACACACATATATATTTATATATATATATATATATATATATATATATATATACTTTAGCAGCTTGGAGGAGATTATACAGCAGTAATGAGCAATGTAGCTGAGAGTCCAGCAATGGGCAGAGACAGTAACACTTACCATGATGCTGCAGGACATCTGTCCGTCTTTCCCACTATGCTCCTGCTGTGGGCAGCGTATGTGTGTGTCTCTCTCTTCCCCTCCCTGCTCCCTATTCCCCCTCCCCTCTCCATAGACTTGTATTGGCAGGCAGTAAAGAGACATACCCCCACTTACAGCAGTCCATCTGTAACTAGGGACGGATTTTGCTTGACAACAGGTGGTGTACAGCAGATAACACCTAGGGGCAGTAACTTCACAAAGAATTTGCATTGATAAAACAACAAAATTTTAACAGTAAGTAAGTATACTGTACTATTAGATTAGCATAAGTTGTTTGAAAAGTTAGTGTCCATTTAAATGAATAAAGTAAGTTATATTGAATCTTTTGCTACGAAAATATACATCAATCTGCTCACCTACTCCTGCTCTATAACATGCTGGCCACAGATTGGACTGCATTTTTAACGTAACAGGTTCCCTTAGGTTTTATTTATACAGAGCCATTGAACCCAACTGCGATATATAAGTGTGTTTGTATAGTTAAAGGCTATGTAGACCTTTGAAAACGATTATTTTTTTTAAATAAAAATGTGTATTAGTGTGATTGGTGAAACTTTGTAATTACATTTTTATTAAAAATTCTTATTACTTTTTTAGATGCAACTGCTTTGTATCCTGCATACAGAGTAGCTGTACCTTGCGCTGATACCTGAATCCGTCAGGTCAGCGGGACTGTCGGGTTCAATGACAGTGTGTCCTGCGTGTCTCTGATCGAGCTAGTACCGATCACATCTATGTTCATAACAGGTTTCTGCCCATAATGAGCACCGATCGTTCACATACGGTAAGTCGATCGGTGCTTCTTTACAGACCCTTTTACACGGGACAATGATTTCTGTATGGGGACGAACGATCGCATATACAATCGTTTGGTCCCTATCAGTTTGTATCATTGTCGACAGCACAACCCTTCTTTACACTGGGAGATGTGCTGCCAACGACGATGATTTTATAGGTTTCACAAATGATGTGATCAGCCAACGAACGAGCGTTTGCTTGTTTGTCGGCTGATCGCTGCCCTGTTTACACGGGCCAATAATCGTGAACAAGCATTCGTAAGTACGCTCGTTCCACCAATTATTGGTCCGTGTAAATGGGCCTTAAATGATAAAGGACATGAAAAGTATCTGCCAAAATTCTGTTTTAAATTCTAGGTTTATCTGTGCATCCTTGATCCGACATGATATCCCTTTAAGGGTTCATGCACACGACTGTTGTGTTCTTTAGTGTCTTATGCGTTTTTTTTCCATCTCACCCATTATAGTGTCTGACAGCAACACACGGAAGTCACTAGGATCCATGTTTTGCGGTCCACAAATGGAAATGGTCGTGTGCATGATGCCTAAAGTCTTTGCTATTTCTATTTTCAATAATTGTACAGCAGCTAAAGTTATCTTTAAAAGTATCACATAAAGTACTTGTCCAATACACATTCAATATCACAATGAAAACAAACGACATGGGATATCATTCATCATCAGCTCATGTGTATGGACTTTGTTGTAAAGTTCTGAGACATGCAGCAATTTAAAGCATCAAACTCACATTCACAAGATAGTTATAAAATAATCAATTTAATAATGTAACTCTCTGATCAACTAATAAATTAGAAAGCCTTGGTGTCTTTGAGTGTCTTTTTTACAGCTTGTAGTAAAGGTGTGGTTGTAAAGCTCTGACAGATGGTACTCAGCGTTTGACTCCTGCTGTGCCCAGCAGGACCACGGCTTAGAATGTTAGGACTGTCAAAAAGACTCTGTCTTCCAATTGAATAACAAAGTATAGCCTGGCAGTTGATTTCACATACAAAACTTGAGAGATTCTGCCTTTCATTTCCAGATATGTTTTATGCGTGCTGCACTTATCATCATCATCCAAGTGTTTGTGTCCAGAGGAAATTCCAGACACATCCGTGAATAGTGGCAGAAAATAGGAAAATGGCAACAAAAGGTATCGTAAGGCTTTTTCTTTTAACAATTGTTTTGTCAGGCTTGTCGAATGAAGTGATAATACGGTACAAGGAGACTCAAACAAATACAAATGTGGAGAAGAAAATATTATTCTGACTTCATAAATATGTACACTAAATTAGGCCTTTGTCATGCATGTGTTTTCAAGTGAAGATAGATAGATAGATAGATAGATAGATAGATAGATAGATAGATAGATAGATAGATAGATAGATAGATAGATAGATAGATAGATAGATAGATAGATAGATAGATAGATAGATAGATAGATAGATAGATAGATGATTTATGTTGTTTATACAAATTATTAAAAAAATATCTAACCAGGTATTTCTTTATAAGTTCTATAAAGATGAAATTTGTTTTATTTTAGATGTAAAGGGAATTAATTACTGCGAAAACATTTTTGCCATCCACTGCACTTTGGAAGTTAGATGTCATATATAATGACAGGTTTGTTTTTTTAGAAAAAAAATATATTGAAAAAATGCTTTGTATAAAACAGCATTAATAGATGATATTACAGTTTATTATTGTATAAAAACAAATATAAACATAGTATAACATATTTAATAAATATATTACCCGTTTAATAATTAGTAAGATACAAAACATTATATACATCTTCACGTTAGAGGGTTTGATTTTTTGCTATAAATGACCATAACCATAATCCGAATAATAACATTCTTCCTTCCTATCCTTGATCCTGTATCCTTTATTCTTTCCTTGATCCTACTTTTCTAGGACAGGTGAGGTTGCCTCGGCATTGTCTTCACAGTGCAACAAATGATAAAGGAAATCCCAGAGCGATAAGTGGGATCTTCTCATTTAAGTATTAAATAATTTTTTAACACATTTATTCTTGAACTCAACGTCAGGGCATCTGTACATGCAACTAGGACAGCAAAATTTAGGGTGCGATGAAGACACTAGAATGGGGTCATTTTATGAGGCACAGCCATAGGGGGTGCAGGTTTTTTGTTTGCAATCTATGAACATATACAGGGATTTTTGCACATATCATATTTTTATGGTCTCTAAGGCCATGTTCAGATGTGACAAATTTGTCACAGCAATTTACAGTACAATATAATACAATACTCTGATGGAAATATGAGCTTGCTTGGATTTTTCAAATCTGCAGCAAGTTTATTCTGTTACGGAAAAGCTGCGGATTTCACAATTTCAATGTATAGAGTAAAATCCACATGTAACACAATACCGCATGCAATCCACATGTAACAGTATACCGCATGCAATTCACATGTAACAGTATACCGCATGCAATTCACATGTAACAGTATACCGCATGCAATTCACATGTAACAGTATACCGCATGCAATTCACATGTAACAGTATACCGCATGCAATTCACATGTAACAGTATACCGCATGCAATCCACATGTACCCAGAATACCTATGTAATAGGACGAGATATGGAGCACCATACAGCCGTACATCTATTGCCTATAGCTTCATAGCACTCCTGTTGTGCTTCCGTTGGCTTTAAGGTTATGTTCACATGCAGAGTTTCCAGGCGTATCTCTGGGTGTAAACGCTTTGAAATACGCCTGGAAAAACGATAGCTAAACACCTAGAAACATCTGCCCATTGAATTCAATGGGAAAAATGGCATGTAGTTCAGATGGAGGGGTTTTTTACGCCGCTGTTTTAAAAAATTCAAAAAACGCCTAAAAAACCTTATTCGGCTACAAAAACGCATGAAAATCAGAGGCTGTTTTCCCTTGAAAACAGCTTCGTCATTTTAAGCTGTATTTGATTTTGTGTGTGAACATAGCCTAACGCCCACAGTGTAGTATGAAACTGAATGGACTCAGTATCCCTCCATAAAGCCTCAGTGCACACAGCTGTGCCTTCATGAGGACATGGACGCACTGGATAATAAGATAGATGCACATGTACACAGAAGAAATGCTGAGAAAACTTCCATCTCATTCAAACTATTGAAAATATATTTCTTTGTTCCAGTTAAAAAGTGAGTTAAAAAAAAATAGGGGGAGGGGGGGAGTGTTGGAGTAGGACGCGCCTATTTTATTAATCATTTAGGTGCATCCCTGGCCGACCGTGCGCCAGAAAGCAAAATCTACTCCACCTATAAACTTGTGAAGGTTTGCACCATAATTTCCACCAATTTCTGGCGATAATTATGGTAAATTTGCCAGGCCGTGGAAGGCCATGCCCCTCCACTCAGCCCCATCCACTTTTTTGGAAAGTGCCTTTGCGACTTTTCTACACCAGTAACAAATTCCCCTGAGTATTTCTCATCTGAATACTGCACATAAACTGACACTATGGCCCCTGTATCCTCACTCCTTCCAATCAGAGTTCAGAGATGAAAGCATACGCGCACCTTTGTAAATTATTTTGCAAATCACTGTTAGAATTGACCTACATATAAAGTTGAGTACCTTTGTAAATACATTACATTTCTGTACTATTCCGGAATTGCGGCCTAGATTAACCCTTTAACCCCTTCCTGTCGTAAACAACTTTTTCATTTTCGTTTCTTCCTCCACACCTACCAAAAGCCATAAAATGTTTATTTTTCCGTCGATCTAGTCCTATGGGGCTTGATTTTTGTGGGACGAGTTGTAATTTTTGTAGCACCATTTATTGTGCCATATAATGTACTAGGAAACAGGAAAAACATTATTTGTGGGGTAGAAAATGAAAAAAAACTGCGATTCTGTAAAGGATCTGCCAGGCACTACGTCTGTGGAGACTCCCAGGGTTAATCAGTCGACACCTGAGGCCAGACCTCTTAGACTGACACCGGCTCCCACCAATCAGGGTGGCAGGCTCAGGAGTGGGAGAGCCTATCGCGGCCTGGTCAGTCAGAGTTAGCTCCGCCCCCTGTCCATTTATACCTGCAGTTTTCTCTTCCTCATTGCTTGTTATTCTTTTGGATTCCTGGCCCCACTGCTGCTTGCTCCAGCCTGCTTCTGCCGTGCTTCTGCCTTGCTGCAGTTCTCCTTGACTTGACTTGCTTGCTTTGCTTTGCCCCTGGCTTGCTTCTGTCTCCGTGCCCGCTCGGGTTACTCACTTCGTCCTGGTCCTGACTGTTCGTTCGCCGCTCCGTTTCCTCGTGGCGTTCCGTGGCTACTGCCCCTTCCCTTGCGTGTTCCCTGTTTGTTTTCCTGTGCACTTAGACAGCGTAGGGACCGCCGCCCAGTTGTACCTCGTCGCCTAGGGCGGGTCGTTGCAAGTAGGCAGGGACAGGGCGGTGGGTAGATTAGGGCTCACTTTCCCTTCACCTCCTTCCTGCCATCACAGAATAACAAGCCCTTACCTAGTCTACCATTTCTCCTACGCTGTCGCTATCATGGACCCCCTTGAGACCCTGACCCAGCAGATGCAGGGCCTCTCCCTACAGGTCCAGGCCCTGGCCCAAAGGGTTGGGCGCACCACCTCACCTCTAGAACCCGACCTCAAGTTACCTGACCGGTTTTCAGGGGACCGTAAGACGTTTCTCTCCTTCCGGGAGAGTTGCAGACTATATTTCCGCCTTAAGCCCCACTCCTCAGGTTCCGAGAACCAGCGGGTGGGTATCATCATATCCCGACTCCAGGAAGGGCCCCAAGAGTGGGCCTTCTCCTTGGCTCCTGACGCCCCTGAACTTTCCTCTGTTGATCGTTTTTTCTCTGCCCTCGGACTCATTTACGACGAGACTGACAGGACTGCTTTAGCCGAGAGTCAGTTGGTGACCTTACGTCAGGGTAGGAGACCGGTTGAGGAATACTGTTCTGATTTTAGGAAGTGGTGCGTAGCTTCTCAGTGGAACGATCCGGCCCTAAGGTGCCAGTTTAGGTTAGGATTATCTGACGCCCTGAAGGATCTGCTGGTTAGCTACCCCTCGTCTGACTCTCTTGACCAGGTTATGGCCCTAGCAGTACGACTTGACCGACGTCTCAGGGAACGTCAGCTAGAACGCTTCAGTGTGCTCCCCTCTGACTTTTCTGCGATCCCCCCCGAGGTCCCGCCTCCTCGCCCCTCCACGGAGGACTCGGAGGTACCTATGCAACTCGGGGCCTCCATGTCCCCTCGACAACGTAGGGAGTTTCGCAGAATGAACGGTCTCTGCTTCTACTGTGGGGACGACAAGCATCTACTGAACACCTGTCCCAGGCGCAAGAATAAGAAGCCGGAAAACTTCCGCGCCTAAGTGATCATCGGGGAGGTCACTTGGGCGCACAGGTATTTCCCGTTAATGTGAAACGCAATAAAATTTTGCTTCCCTTTCAGGTCTCGTTTGCTGGCCGGTCTGCCACGGGCAGTGCTTTCGTGGATTCTGGCTCATCTGCTAATATCATGTCTGTGGAATTTGCTATGTCTCTAAAGATGCCTTGTATTGATTTACCTTATCCTATCCCTGTAGTAGGAATCGACTCTACTCCCCTTGCTAATGGTTATTTTACTCAGCATACTCCTGTTTTTGAACTCCTGGTTGGCTCCATGCATTTGGAGCAGTGCTCTGTACTGGTAATGCAGGGATTATCGTCTGATCTGGTTTTAGGCCTTCCCTGGTTGCAGTTGCATAATCCCACGTTTGATTGGAATACTGGGGATCTCACCAAATGGGGTAATGAATGTCTTATGTCATGTCTTTCTGTTAACTCTATTTCTCCCCGGGAGGAGGTAAACACGCTTCCTGAGTTCGTTCAGGACTTCGCCGATGTGTTTTCTAAGGAGGCCTCCGAGGTGTTGCCCCCCCATAGAGATTACGATTGCGCTATCGATTTGGTGCCTGGTGCCAAGCTTCCTAAAGGTAGGATATTTAATCTTTCATGTCCTGAACGTGAAGCCATGAGGGTGTATATCCAGGAATGCCTGGCCAAGGGTTTCATTCGCCCCTCGACTTCTCCTGTAGGTGCTGGCTTCTTCTTCGTGGGGAAGAAGGATGGTGGTCTTAGGCCGTGCATTGATTATCGTAACCTGAATAAGGTCACTGTAAGGAACCAGTACCCACTTCCTTTGATTCCGGATCTTTTTAATCAGGTTCAGGGAGCCCAATGGTTTTCTAAGTTCGATCTACGGGGGGCATATAACCTTATCCGCATCAAAGAGGGGGATGAGTGGAAAACTGCGTTCAACACACCCGAGGGTCATTTCGAATACCTGGTCATGCCCTTTGGGTTGTGTAACGCCCCTGCTGTCTTCCAGAATTTTATTAATGAAATCCTGAGAGAGTACCTGGGTAATTTTCTTGTTGTGTACCTTGATGACATACTGGTGTTTTCCAAGGACTGGTCCTCTCACGTGGAGCATGTCAGGAAGGTGCTCCAGGTCCTTCGGGAGAATAATCTGTTTGCTAAGACTGAAAAATGTGTCTTTGGGGTACAGGAGATACCATTTTTAGGGCAAATCCTCACTCCTCATGAATTCCGCATGGACCCTGCCAAGGTTCAAGCTGTGGCGGAATGGGTCCAACCTGCCTCCCTTAAGGCGTTACAGTGTTTTTTAGGGTTCGCCAACTATTACAGGAGATTTATTGCCAACTTCTCGGTCGTCGCTAAGCCTCTTACGGACCTTACCCGCAAGGGTGCTGATGTCCTCCATTGGCCCCCTGAGGCCGTCCAGGCCTTTGAGACTCTCAAGAAGTGCTTTATCTCGGCCCCCGTGCTGATTCAGCCCAACCAAGAGGAGCCATTTATTGTGGAGGTTGACGCTTCCGAGGTGGGAGTGGGGGCCGTCTTGTCCCAGGGTACCAGCTCCCTCACCCATCTCCGCCCCTGTGCTTACTTCTCTAGGAAGTTTTCGCCCACGGAGAGTAACTATGATATTGGCAACCGCGAACTTCTAGCCATTAAATGGGCTTTTGAGGAGTGGCGGCACTTCCTGGAGGGGGCCAGACACCAGGTAACGGTCCTTACGGATCACAAGAATCTGGTTTTCCTAGAATCGGCCCGGAGGCTTAATCCTAGACAAGCTCGGTGGGCACTATTCTTTACCAGATTTAATTTCTTGGTTACCTATAGGGCTGGGTCCAAGAATATTAAGGCTGATGCTCTGTCACGTAGTTTCATGGCCAATCCTCCTTCCGAGAAGGATCCCGCTTGTATTTTACCCCCTGGTATAATCGTCTCTGCCACGGATTCTGATTTAGCTTCTGATATCGCGGCTGATCAGGGTGCAGCTCCCGGGAACGTCCCTGGGGACAAACTGTTTGTTCCCCTGCAATACCGGCTGAGGGTACTCAGGGAAAACCATGACTCCGCTCTATCTGGTCATCCTGGCATCTTGGGCACCAAACACCTCATTACCAGAAACTATTGGTGGCCTGGGTTGCCTAAAGATGTTAGGGCTTACGTCGCCGTTTGTGAGGTTTGCGCTAGGTCCAAAACCCCTAGGTCCCGACCTGCGGGCCTACTACGTCCCTTGCCCATTCCCCAGAGACCTTGGACCCATATCTCCATGGATTTTATCACCGATTTGCCTCCATCTCAGGGCAAGTCGGTGGTGTGGGTGGTAGTCGACCGCTTCAGCAAGATGTGCCACTTTGTGCCCCTTAAGAAGCTACCTAACGCCAAGACGTTAGCTTCTTTGTTTGTGAAACACATCCTGCGTCTCCATGGGGCCCCAGTCAATATCGTTTCGGACAGAGGGGTACAATTTGTTTCCTTATTTTGGAGAGCCTTTTGTAAAAAGTTGGAGATTGATCTGTCCTTCTCCTCCGCCTTCCATCCCGAAACTAACGGCCAAACGGAAAGGACCAACCAATCCCTGGAACAATATTTAAGGTGTTTCATCTCTGACTGTCAATTCGATTGGGTCTCATTCCTTCCCCTTGCTGAATTTTCCCTGAATAACCGGGTCAGTAACTCGTCAGGGGTCTCCCCGTTTTTCTGTAATTTCGGGTTTAACCCAAGGTTCTCCTCCGTCTCCCCTGGTTGTTCCAATAATCCTGAGGTAGAGGATGTTCATCGGGAACTGTGCACTGTCTGGGCCCAGGTTCAGAAGAACCTAGAGGCGTCCCAGAGCGCACAAAAGATTCAGGCGGATAGTAGACGTTCTGCTAACCCCCGGTTTGTCGTCGGGGATTTGGTCTGGTTGTCGTCCAGGAACTTGCGCCTTAAGGTCCCGTCCAGGAAGTTTGCTCCCCGATTTATTGGGCCTTATAAGGTCATTGAAGTCCTCAACCCTGTATCCTTCCGTCTGGAGCTGCCCCCATCCTTCCGCATACACGACGTCTTTCATGCTTCCCTCCTTAAACGCTGCTCCCCGTCCTGGTCCCCCTCTAGGAAACCTCCTGTTCCCGTTCTCACCCCTGAGGGGGTGGAATTCGAGGTGGCCAAGATTGTGGACAGTAGGATGATCCAGGGCTCCCTCCAGTACCTGGTCCATTGGAGAGGATACGGGCCGGAGGAGAGGACTTGGGTACCTGCTCGAGATGTTCACGCTGGGGTATTGGTCAGGAGGTTCCACCTTCTCTTCCCCACTAAACCGGGTCCTCTTAGTAAGGGTCCGGTGGCACCTCATAAAAGGGGGAGTACTGTAAAGGATCTGCCAGGCACTACGTCTGTGGAGACTCCCAGGGTTAATCAGTCGACACCTGAGGCCAGACCTCTTAGACTGACACCGGCTCCCACCAATCAGGGTGGCAGGCTCAGGAGTGGGAGAGCCTATCGCGGCCTGGTCAGTCAGAGTTAGCTCCGCCCCCTGTCCATTTATACCTGCAGTTTTCTCTTCCTCATTGCTTGTTATTCTTTTGGATTCCTGGCCCCACTGCTGCTTGCTCCAGCCTGCTTCTGCCGTGCTTCTGCCTTGCTGCAGTTCTCCTTGACTTGACTTGCTTGCTTTGCTTTGCCCCTGGCTTGCTTCTGTCTCCGTGCCCGCTCGGGTTACTCACTTCGTCCTGGTCCTGACTGTTCGTTCGCCGCTCCGTTTCCTCGTGGCGTTCCGTGGCTACTGCCCCTTCCCTTGCGTGTTCCCTGTTTGTTTTCCTGTGCACTTAGACAGCGTAGGGACCGCCGCCCAGTTGTACCTCGTCGCCTAGGGCGGGTCGTTGCAAGTAGGCAGGGACAGGGCGGTGGGTAGATTAGGGCTCACTTTCCCTTCACCTCCTTCCTGCCATCACAGATTCCTCCATTGTTTTTTGCACTTAGCTTTTGCGGAATTCACTCTGCAATTAAAACATGTTAGCTTTATTCTGCGGGTCAATACAATTACGGCGATACCAAATATATATAGTTTTTTCTATATTTTACTACTTTTAAAAGTAAAAAACGAAGTGTAAAAATTTGTATTTATTTTGTGTCGCCAAATTCTGAGAGCCATAACTTTTTTATTTTTCGGTCGATTCAGTGGTATGAGGGCTTATTTGTTGCGGGATAAGCTGTAGTTTTTAAACATACTATGTTTGGGTACATGCGACATTTTGATCACTTTTTATTCCATTTTATGTGGGAGATTAGGTGACCAAAAAGTGGCGATTCTGGCGTTTAGAATTTTTTTTTTTACGGCGCACATCGTGCGGGTTAAATAATGATATATTGTAATAGTTCATACTTTTACGAATACGGCGATACCAATTATGTTTATTTATTTAGTTTTTTTACTATGCTCTAGGGGGAAAATGGGAAAAGGTTTTTTTTTTTTTACTTTTAATTTCTATTTTATTTTTACATAAGAAAAACCTTTATTTTACTCATTTTAACTGTTTTTATCAGTCCCCCAAAGGGACGATCGTTGGATCGTTTGCACTATATACTGCAATACTAATGTATTGCAGTATATCAACTTTCTGACAGGCTTCAATTGAGCCCTGCCAGAGGCAGGGCTTAGTAGGAGCACAAAAATGGCTGCCTGGGGGCCTTCATTAGGCCCCCAGGCAGCCATAGCAACCATCACCACCCCACGATTGGGCGCGATGAGCTGCTAGATGGGGTCACCCCCTCTTTCTAACTATTTGAATGCCACGGTCGCAAAAGTGGCATAGCTAGCTCAGGGTCTGCATCTGACCGAGGAACAGTCGGATATGAAAAGGTAAAGGGGACTGGATAAAGAAGGTAGAGGTTCACTGCTGCCAAGATCTGTGCAGAGGATTGTATAGCGGTAGATGACTAAATTATGTTGATCAGAGTAATTACAACAACGCCCTGGAGAGACAGTAGATAGCACATAATATTGCCATTTTGATATGTGTCAAAAAAAAATGTTCAATGTTATTTAATGTATGCTGCTGTGAGAACTTAGAGACAAATGTCTGTTGTTTTCTTTTTGTATTAGTATTTTACACGAGTGAAATAATAAAAAATGTTAAATGAGCGGGATGACGCTCGAGCACGATCCCGCTCGTTACTGCGAAGTGTCGGCTGTAACATACAGCCGACATCCGCATCATATGGAGCAGGTTCACTCCGTGAGCCCGTTCCATACTTCCCCTTCCTGGCTATGATGTATGGATACGTCAAATGTCGGGAAGGGGTTAAAGAACCAGACATTTTTTGTTTTTGCATTTTAGTTTTTTACTACCTGCATTCCAAGAGCCATAACTTTTTTATTTTTCCGTCAATAGAGTGGTGTGAGGGCTTATTTTTTGTGGGGGAATTTTAGTTTCTATTGGCACCATTTCAAGTACCATATAATGTACTGGTAAACAGAATAATTTTTTTTCGTGGTCTGTAATTGGAAAAAAACTGAATTCCGCCATTGTTTTTTGGGTTTCATTTTTATGGTTTTAACCGTGTGGTAAAAACGACAACTTAACTTTATTCTGCAGCTCAATACAATTATGGTGATACCAAATTTATATAGCTTTTTTTATATATTTTACTACTTATGCAAAGAAAAAACTGTTAAAAAATAGTTTTGTTTCACCACATTCTTGGGGGGCCGTAACTTTTTTATTTTGTCATCAATTGTGCGGTGTGAGGGCTTATTTTTTGCAAGACGAGCTGTGGCTTTTATTGGTACCATATTTTGATACATACTATATTTTGATATACTTGTTATGCGGCCAGGAACAGAGCGATCTCTGTTCCTGGCCGTTAGAACAGTGTGTCAGCTGTGCTACACTGCTGACACCTGCAGCATATGGAGTGGGTCCCCCGCTCCATGACGTACAGTTTCGTCATGACGCGGGAAAGGGTTAATGCCCAGAGCTGCATTTAGAATTCTGCTGGTTTCAGAATTGTAATGTCCCAGCATTCCTTGCACAATGCCTGTACAACGCTTAAGCTGGCCATACACATTTGATCTATGTCGACCGGACCCTCCGAATTCGTCTAGTGGCGTCTAGATTTTTATCGGGGCAGAGAAGGGTTGAATTTAAACATTTCCGATTATTTTCTTCGTTAGTAGATGGGCTGCTGCCAGAGGAGTTTGACAGCTGCATTTTCCCTTCTCCCTATTGAAAACACATGCACGAACATTCGGCCAACAGCTATCTAAAGTGTATGGCCAGCTTTAGTCTGGTAAATTGTATTCTGGAAAGCGACATCTTTACACCAGGCACTGTGCAGCAATCTGATATAGGCGACTGCAGTGCATTATAGGAGCTCAGCTAAACTATTAGAGGTGCGTCCGACAACATGCTTGTGGACTGTTTCCAATGGAAACCAGCAGAATTGTAAAGACAGCACAGGACTATATGTAGATGATAGCTACAGTAAAAATCCTTTTAATCTGACATTAAAGCAGATCTGTTGGATATAACATACTGGGGTGAACTTTTTATTTATACTTTTTTGGACAAACATGTTAGACTTTTTTGGCTGCTCCTCCTGCTCCTGCTGTGCGCTCAGTTTTAACAAAGGAAAGACACTTTCTTTGGTGCTGATACCTCTAGACATAGTGAAGTCCCCATTCTTATGTTTAGACGCCATTGCATAAAAAAAAATCAATAAACAGATCTCTGTATTCACGTGCCCTGCATACATAGTAGTTAGGTCTCCTTGCCTAAGATGTCTTTGTTCTGAACTAAACAAGCACAATTTTCTAATATTTCTTTATAATGCAATCCATGCTTTTCATTTAAGGATTACTTTCCACTTTTTCTACCATAAGTTGCTCACTTAACTAAAGTTAAAGTCAAAGAAATCAATTGGTCTCATAAAATATGGCAATTGATTGGCCACAGAATTGTGATTCCATTTGTGAATTTGATGCAGAATTGCTTTATTTCTGGTCTGATCCCAAAAATTTGAGTTCGAGCCTTGCAGAGAAAAGTGAGACATGGGGGTCATTTCCCCCTGCAGTTTTCTGTTAAGGACCTATTAGGTGAAAAGACACAAAATAAGAAAAATAAAAAGCGCTCAGTCGCTTCACTTCTGTTCGCCTTTTTACGGAAAGCCGATGTATCGGAGTATGGGCTCATAGACTTTCTCTGATACACTGATTTCCGGAAAAATCTGAACAGAAACGAAGCGGCTGAGCGCTCACACGAGCAATTCTGCCGCTTCGTTTTAGAGATTGGTGGGGGTCTCAGTGCTCGGACCCCCACCAATCAAAACTTCTGACATGTCACTATAACATGTCAGAAGTTCATTGAACGTTTAGCTACACTTTAACTGTGAGAAGTATTATGTTTGTAAGGTTTTTAGCATCTGAATGTGAAATAAAGTGTTTTCTTTCCCTGACAGTAAGCAGAGAACTTATTAATGATTAAAGGGGTTATATGGGGACCAAAAATTATTAGCAGTGTAGTCACTGCAGTATGTGAGTACACTCGCTAATATACGTTACGTTCCCCCTGTCACGCTGATTCTGAGATTTGTATAGCGCTGCTGGGGGACCGGAAGTCCAGTTGCACAGTCTTCTTTGATGACAATACGACTCTTCGCCATGTGACGGCCCCGCTGTACAGTATGTAGTACTCTATGTGGGCAGTAGTACATCGATTATGCAGAGTACTGCGGGGCCGGTCACATGACGAAGAGTCGTATTGTCATCAGAGAAGGCTGTGCAACTAGACTTCAGGGTCCTTCGGCAGCGCTATAAAAATCTCAGAACCAGTGCGACGGGGGACTGGAATGTATATTAGCGAGTGTACTTACATGCTGCAGTGACTACACTGCTAATAATTTCTGGTCCCCACATAACCCCATTAAGATTTATTTACATATGTCTGGACAAACCTGTCGAAGTGTCTGTCCAGGCAACAGTTATTTGGAGAATTTAGGTTCAATAAACCTTTAATACATTATCTAATTTTATGCATAAAGTTTAAAATATTTTTTATATGCAAAGTTAAAAGCAGGGTATATTTATTTCTTACAATGAAGACATTTCGTTCAGACAATTTCTACTTTTTATTAGCTAACGAGTTATTTTTAATGTTAACATTATGAAACAGGAGAGGGAGCTATTATTTCATGAAATAATGCTTTTGAACTCGCTTAATTCCAATATGAGCTATCGAGGGAAAAACTGTTTTCTGCTGAGCTCTGGAAAATAAGATAAAATGTATTTTGCCAGCAAATTATACAGTACACAATTGATATAATTAGAAAGAAAATATAGTCTAGATTTCCGGGAGCAGAAATTCTTATATTTCTTACACTAGAATACAGCAGTTCTGTTAGTGTAGAAAGGAACAAGGGGTTTACAGAATCTTTGTCGTGATATGGAGAAAGCCAAATGACCACTGGAATCTCTGGACACCAGGGACAAAACATTAAAACACTAAATAATGGTAGCTACACACTGAAACACTGAATGTTAACCACTGGATTACCAGAGGTATAGTGTTATCCACTGGACCACTAGGCTCTGGGTAGGAAGCCTATGGGTCACATACAACAAATTCTAGGCTACCAGACCACTAGTCACTGAGTGAGAACATTACCACTAGTTTACCAGGGGCAATACATTTCTCCACTAGATCACTTTGGGCATAAACCTTTCACACTGGGTAGCTAGATCATGGGCATTTTTTAAAAAGTCGAGTAAGGGCAGGACATGTGCTCGATGGCTCACTAGAGAAAGAAAACCATTTTGTTAGAAACAGGCAGGGGCAGCTTATAGGGATTGCACAAGAGGCACATGCCCTGGGACATCTACCACTTTGGGGACTTAGTTTTGCTTACTGCCATTCTACAGGAATTGGGGTACATAGGGATCAATAGCAATCAATACCAACCTATAAAAAATATTTACAAAACATCTTTACCTGCTAAAATCATTAGATGGTGACACAGGTGAAGGTCCATGGGCTCTACCATCCACTCATTTCCTAAACAAAGAGCCACAGGACTTTATATAATATCCAAACCCCTTTGGTGGACCGTTGATTTCTTCACTTTCAGAATTGGTGGGAGTTGGAAGCCCAATGATGCCTGACATGGTTTTAGGTGAAAGTCCCCATGAATAAATCCTGAATGTCCACTGACAGTAGGGACCTGCAATTCATTTATGGAAGTACCAAACAGTTTTCTTTCTCTTCGTCACTTGCATAACAGATATCAACAAAAAAACAAAAAAATGTCTAATAAGCCCAAATAAAACTCAATTACTCCAAAATAAATATTATGATCATCTTTATTAGTCCCCAAAGGACAAAATACCCCCCGACAATAACTAAACAAACATTGTACAAAACATTTAAAAAACATAAATTAAAAATGATCTCAGGTGAAAATAAGCCACACTAATCCACTGTAGATGATAGAATCACAAACGTTATATCTCATTAATTGTACATCAGAGGACAAAAAATACCTAGGATCGTCCCACTGAATGTACCACCGTTCTAATCAGACTAAAGTGACAAAGTGCAAGAAATTCAATAATAGAATTGATACCTGTGGTGGACATGATGGCAGATGAAGAGGTATGCACTGAGGAGACACCTCGACTCGCGTTTCGCACCCTTTGTCAGGAGATGATGAATGCTAGCCACAAACAGGGGTTTAAATACTAAGCCAAATAAATGCTAGCCCCAAACAGGGGTTTAAATACTTAGCCAAATAAAGCGGCTTTAGTCGGCGCATATCGCCTCCCGTGCCCATCCAGTCCCATAACTACCGCGTCGCTTCCGTCCATTGATGCAGACTCAATTGCGCACATTCAATGCACTGACAACTTCCGGTATGGTTCTGACAGAGACGCTCAACGCGCATGCGCACAGACTGCAAGTAGAAATACGTGTCAAATAGTGAAAATCACCCTTTCAAATAAATACCATGTCAAACAGGTGAATAGGCAAAATCATCGCCATCATGTCAAACACGGCAAATGCAATCATAGTTCAACAGTTATTAGACTATAACATTATAGACAATATTATCAGAGCATATCAGTACTATCGTATATCATTATTTATTTTCCAAAAATTGCCATGTCTTACATCAAATCAAGTATATCAGAAAATATATCTAAATATCCAGTACACGTAGAATACCAAAATATGTATAGCACAAGAAAAATAAAGAGCACAAATTACCGGGACCATGAGAGGGAGAGAACCGTCCGTGCTCAACACGAGCGGTGCATATCCCCCGCAAAGACCCAGTAGTTGCCCGTACTGAAAAAACAGCAAAGAGTGTGTACACACTACACATGCAAACCGCAAAAAAAGATCATTATAAGTACGTAAAGAATGTATAACAATATAAATTAAATGAAAATAAAATAGTTTTAGAAGCCCCTAACAAAGCATTCAATGATCTTGTTTTGTGGTTTGCATGCGTAGTGTATACACACTCAGTTAGCTGTTTTTTTCAGTACAGGCAACTACTGGGTCTTTGCGGGGGATATGCACCACTCGTGTTGAGCACGGACGGTACTCTCCCTCTCATGGTAATTTGTGCTCTTTATTTTTCTTGTGTTATACATATTTTGGTATTCTATGTGTATTGCATATTTAGATATATTTTCTGATAAACTTGATTTGATGCAAGACATGGCAATTTTTGGGTAATAATTAATGATATACGATAGTAATGATATGCTCCGATAATATTGTCTATAATGGTATAGTCTAATGACTGTTGAACTGTGATTGCATCTGCCGTGTTTGACATGATGGCGATGATTTGTCTATTCACCTGATTGACATGTTATTTAAAGGGTGATTTTCCCTATTTGACACGTATTGTTACCTGCGGTCTGTGCGCATGCGCGTTGTGTATCTCTCTCAGAACTATATAGGAAGTTGTCAAAGTGCATTGAATGTGGGCAAGTGAGTCTGCATCAATGGACGGAAATGACGTGGAAGGTATGGGACTGGATGGGCGCAGGAGGCGTTATGCACCGACTAAAACCGCTTTATTTGGCTAAGTATTTAAATCCCTGTTTGGGGCTAGCATTCATCACCGCCTGACGAAGGGTGCGAAACGCGCGTCAAGGTGTTTCCTCAGTGCATAATTTTCATCTGCCATCATGTTCTCCACAGGTATTTAATCAGTTCTATTATTGAATTTCTTGCACTTTGTCACGTCGGATTGGAACTGTGTTACATCTAGTGGGACAATCCTAGGTATTTTTTGTCCTCTGATGTACGATTAAGGAGATATAACATTTGTAATTCTATCATCTACCGTGGATTAGTGTGGCTTGTTTTCACCAAAGATCATTTTTAATGTTTGTTTTTTAACTGTTTTGTACAATGTTTGTTTAATTATTATAGGGGGGTACTTTGTCCTTTGATTGGGGACTAATAAAAATTATCATAAAATAGATTTTGGAGTAATTGAGTTTTGATTGGGCTTATTAGACATTTTTTTGGTTTTGTGGACTATAAGTCCTATGTCTTATGCTATAGATATATGCTCTGGATATATATAAAGGTTATCTTAACAGATATCAAACATATTTCTTTCAGTGAAAATGACAAGATTGAGCCGTGGGAATAAATAATAGTTGTAGACTGGCATGTCATCATTTTTTTGTGCCAGTTGTCAAATCAATATATGAGCACTGCATATTACACTGAGAAATATATGTCTATGAAATTGAATACAGACTTTGGTGGATGACACCTAGTTTAAAATCAAACTTCAACCAGCATGGCCAGAGTTAATCATTGTCTTCAATCACAACGTAATATTTTCCCTGCTACACATCAAGCCAGCTTGAATGACATTATAAAACAACACTGTCCATTTATAAGAAGACGTTTCAGAAGGGGTCAGTGCTTCCGAGCATGATAATGAATCTTATTTATGATCAGTCGGCAATGTGCTAATAACATGGGAGGCATGAGTCGAATATGATATAAGATGAATTATTCACTAAAATGTGTCAATGGGAGTTTCTCTAGTTTCAGGCCAAATCAGCACTAATATATTACTGAGTGGCAAACCACTAGACATGATGTGGGTGTTCTTATACGAGCCATATGTGAATGACAGCTGGTTTATAATCATTGACATAGTCTGTTGCTTCATCATATTTTTCATTTTGTGGTCATTTGCATGTGAAACAGTGCACAATAATGGTATGGTGTCATAATTTCCTCATGTGTGAACCTCCATAAAAAAAAAGGTTAAAAGAGTATTGGAAAATATAACACATAAAAAAAAATAAGATATTTATCAATACATTTTTCTGCAAATACTGATGCTGATACTGATGAACATTTTGCGCCTTTTATAGTAATAATCCAGTGTCCCTTTGTGCGCACACACCAGAAGAGGACATCGATGCACAAGCGCGGGATTTTGTGTGCTGGGGGAAGGCGAGGAGCTGTCAATCAAAAGTAAGGAGGCGGAGTATACTCGGGAAGACTTGAGGAATGAAGATATGACTCTCTTCAAACTAAGATTTGACTCTTTTCATACGAAGATTTGACTCTTTTATGCTCATTAGCATACGGTGTGGGAACACTAAAAAACTGAATGCTAAAGCTACAGAGCCGACTAAGAAGATAATTATATGTTATATAGAAATGATTGTTCACCCACTACCACCAGGTATTGCTGGTTTAATAGGTGAAATGCTGGTGACAGGTTCCCTTTAATTAAAGGCTTTCCTTAGTTTAAAGGGGTTGTCCACCTTCTGACAACTGATGACCTTTCCACCAGATAGGTCAGCAGTATGTCATCGGTGTGGGCCCGACACCCGGACCCCACACCGATAAGCCGCTCCTGTGGCCTGCGGGCACCGGATGTGGTGGCACATAATGCTATATACAGAGCCCGGAAGCAGTTGGCTCCGTACATAGCATAGCGGCCGTGCTTCCGAACTGCTTGTCTGCTCCTATACAATTGAATAGGAGCTGAGCTGCAGTACTGCAGCTCGGCCGCTATTCCGTGGCCGGAGCTAACTGCTTCCGGCATGTACGTCCGGTGCATGGACCAGCTGATCTGTGCGGGGCCAGAGTGTTGGACCCCCACAGATCATGTACTGATGACCTATCCGGTGGATAGGTCATCAGTTGTTAGAAGCTGGAAAACCCCTTTAACCATGACCACATCTCCAAAGCCAATGCAGTCAAATATGTATATAAAAATAATAGTGCCAAACATGGCCCATAAAATACTACCAGCTACATTAATGAACATGATCCCTAATGTCATATAATAATAATAATAATAATAATAATAATGACCAAAGTACATATATTTTGATACTAATACTAGCACATCTATTATAGTGACAAGCCACTATATATATATGTAGCCATTCATAGTGTATACATAATAATACTAGCAACATTGCATGCACAGTAGTGCAAATACCAGTGGACACTAGTACCAGTCATGGTACATACAGTATATAGTGATGACAGTCATGGAGACCCATGTAATACTTAATATAGTGTCCCCATAATAGCCACATATAATGCAATAACTTCCATTGTACATGTGGCAAACCCAATAAGAGATTGGCATGTGCTTAGTTGCTCTGCAGGAATTAAGGGTTTCTTTACATTCCCTCTGGGCACAGTAAAAGACATTGAGAATTCCTTCAGTGACATGTTTTCTTGATATGACAGTGAATCTTATTATAATTCTCCGCTCTACTGCAATCAGCAGAAATCCTGACCCAGAACTTTTTCATTCAATATTGGTACAAAAGCTTGATTAGCTATAATTTTTCAGATACTGTATATTCCTTATAAGGGCCAGTTCACACAGAGATTTTTGACACGGAAAACGCGTCAAAAAATGACCGAAAATGCTTCCCATTGATTTCAATGGGAGGCGGAGGGTTTTTTTTCCCGTGAGCGGAAAAAACGTATCACGGGAAAAAGAAGCGACATGCCCTATCTTTGGGCGTTTACGTCTCTGACCACCCATTGACATCAATGAGAGGCAGAGAAAGCGTATTTCGCAGCATTTTTTGCCCGCGAGCAGGCGTGCAGGCGTAGCAAAATCTGAATTCCAAACTGAATTTTGAGGCAGATTTTCCGCCTGCAAAAAACTCTGTGTGAACCCAGCTCAACAGTGCCAAGCAGTCCATACCCACATTTTTTGACGTGTTCAATCCTTGGTCTATAGCGTTCATTACGTTCGTCTTTTTTCTCAGCTTATTAGAGTAACCTTTTCCTATTTAGATATATAAATAACCTCCAGGGAGCTCATTGCAAAGGTCAGTTTCGTATTGTAATCCTATTATCCCATTTACTGCACAAAGTAAAGAACGGTTTACTTCACTTATTTTAGTGTGAGAAGTTATAAGCCATGCATGAGTCCCATCTGCTCCATGTCCCTATAACAACACTTCCTGTTCTGTGATCTGATAGCTCTATGATCTCATAAGGATATTGTATGGATCCAAATCACCATCCGCATCAATGGCCGGAGTCATAGGATTTGTATATACCCAATGAGGCATATTCATCAATGTAATTCAGCCAGTTTGCTAACATAATTTCATATTTATAAAGTCCCGCTTCTTTTTCTGACTCTTTACAATATCCTGTGTCAGAAAAAAGGTGAGCGGCTGAATATTCTGTAGCTTGTATACACTGCGTTCCAAATTATTATGCAAATTTTATTTTTCGCTGATTTTCCTAAATAGTCGATGCAAATGGCAGTCAGTATAATCTTCAAGCCATCAACCGTTGGAGTATAATGCGAATTTTATTGAACAAATCTCCTAATTATAACAGATTTTTTTTTAGAAGTAAAAAACTCAAAATGCACGGTTTCACATTATTATACACAACAGAGATCAAAACATTTTAAAGGTTGTAAAGAGAACTAAAATGGTAATTTGTTTAACTTGCAGCATCAGGAGGTCATATTTACAGAAATCAAAAGCTCTTTCAATAAAAAAAAACTTAACAGGCCAAGTTACATGTTAACATAGGACCCCTTCTTTGATATCACCTTAAATTGTCTTGAAATATCCAATGTTTTCATACCTTGTCCAAGGTATTGCACTATTTCACGCTTTTCGGCAGCAGAGAGATCCTTTTTCTTTCCCATATTGCTTGAAACCTGTGGCCTGCTTAATAATGTGGAACGACCTTCTTAAGTAGTCTTCCTTTGATTGGGCACACCTGGCAAACTAATTATCACAGGTGTCTGAGAATGATTACAATGATCCAAAGAGCCCTAAGACACAATACCATCCATGAGTTTAATTGAAAAACTAATAATTAAATGTTTATGACACTTAAATCCAATGTGTATAATAATTTGGAACACGGTGTAATAGTCTATACGAAAGAATCCCAGAGACTCATATTGCTATGAGTGCGCTGTATTCATGAGGAGAATGCTCCCCGCCTCTTTCAGCTTAACTCACCATTGACTGACAGCCACTGTATACATGCCTATATGAACAGCGTCCGCCAGTCACTGGTGAGGGGGGTGGGAAGACGAGGTGTTAAGTCTATGGCCGGGGGTCGTCGTTCAGACTTACCCCTTGACGATCCCGGCCATGGACATCTCTCTTCTCGGCGTCCGTTCCCCCCAGGGAGATGCCGGCACTCTTTTTCGGGTCCTCGGACTGTTTCCCGCAGGGCGCACGCACCCGCGCGTGCACGGCCTTAAAGGGCCAGTACGCATCCAGCTGTCTAACATCAGTTATCAGCCCAAATGGCTGCTGGACTATAATAAGGGGCCCTGCCCACTGGTTCCTTGCCTGAGCGTTGTTGTATACCCTAGTTTGTCTTGGAAAAGGTCTCCCAGTGTTTTCCAGCTCCCAGTGTTACCCGTTCCTGCTGCCTGTTCCCTGTATCCCGTGCTATTGTATCTACAAGTGAATGTCAAG
The DNA here is from genome assembly GCF_050947455.1 of Rhinoderma darwinii. Lineage (NCBI taxonomy): Eukaryota > Metazoa > Chordata > Amphibia > Anura > Rhinodermatidae > Rhinoderma > Rhinoderma darwinii. Next base: position 355,222,078 of record NC_134690.1, on the reverse strand, counting down.
TCGTGCCTTCCCGCTGCATCCATGGCGTCACCTGCTGTGAAAGTCAAGTCGTGTCTTCCCGCTGCATCCGCGGTGTCACCTGCTGTGAAAGTCAAGTCGTGCTCCCGCTATTGTCTACATTGCCTCAGGTACACGTTCTGAACTATAGACATTGTTTTGTACCTTGTTGGCCAACTGCCGGGTTTTTCTTTGCCAAAAAGAAGGATGCATTCCTTTGACCCTGCATTGACTACCGGGGTCTCAATCAGATCACGGTGAAGAACAGGTACCCTTTGCTGTTGATTTCTGAGCTCTTTGATCATATACGGGGGAGAAAAAAACTTCCAAGCTTGACCTGCGGGGGGCTTACAATCTAATCCGGATCCGTCAGGGAGACGAGTGGAAGACTGCATTTAACACACGTGATGGACACTACGAATATTTGGTCATGCCCTTCGGTCTGTGTAACGCTCCCGCAGTATTTCAAGAATTTATGAATGACATTTTTCGTGACCTTCTCTATGTCTGTGTTGTGGTGTATCTCGATGATATCTTGATTTTTTCCCCAGATCTTGTGACGCATCAGGGCCATGTCCGCCAGGTGTTGCTTAGGTTAAGAGAGAATCATCTTTACGCCAAGTTGGAGAAGTGCATGTTCCAAGTGAAGTCTCTACCCTTCCTGGGCTACATCATCTCTGATCAAGGTCTCAAGATGGACCCTGAAAAGGTCAAGGCTGTCCTGGAGTGGCCACGTCCCCAAGGCTTAAGGGCCATACAACGCTTCCTGGGATTCTCCAACTTCTACAGACTGTTCATTCCCAACTTCTCTTCTCTGACAGCCCCCATCTCCACCCTCACTAAGAAGGGTATGAATGCCAAGGTATGGACTCCAGAGGCGGAAATCGCATTTGAAACCTTAAAAAAGGCCTTCACGTCTGCCTCCATTCTGCACCATCCTGATGTATCCCTACAGTTTTCATTAGAGGTGGACGCCTCCTCTGTTGGTGCCGGTGCACTATTGTTCCAGAGGGGTTCGAAAGGCAAGACGGTGGTATGTGGTTACTACTCCAAGCTGTTTTCTTCTGCAGAGCGCAACTACTCGATTGGAGATCGGGAGTTACTGGCCATCAAGCTGGCCCTGCAGGAGTGGAGACACCTACTGGAGGGTGCAGCTCATCCTATCCTGGTCTTCACGGACCACAAGAACTTGACCTACCTACAGACGGCTCAATGGCTGAACCCTCGTCAAGCCAGATGGTCATTGTTTTGTGCACGGTTCCGGTTCGAACCCCACTACCAACCTGTCGACAAGAATGTGAGGGCCGATGCCTTGTCTAGGTCATTTGAGACAGAGGACACTGTGGAGTCCCAACAGAATATTATCGCCCCTTCCTGCATCTACTCTGTTAACCCTCTGCAGGTTAGAGACATCCCTCCAGGAAAAAATTTCGTACGGCTGGCAGACAAAGAAAGTATACTTCACTGGGGTCACAGTTCCAAGCTGGCAGGACACGCGGGTGCCCGTAAGACCCGAGCCCTAATTGCCCGTCAGTTTTGGTGGCCCACACTGCCCAAGGACGTCATGGACTTTGTCTATCCTGTACGGTGTGTGCAGCCAACAAAGTTGCCCACTCCAGACCAGCCGGTCTGCTCCAACCACTGCCTGTGCCCGATGCCCCCTGGCGGCATATTGCTATGGATGTTGTTACAGATCTGCCTCTCTCTGCGGGATGCAGTGTGATCTGGGTGGTGGTGGATCGTTTTTCTAAAATGGCTCATTTTGTTCCTCTGACTGGCCTGCCTTCTGCCGCTCGAGTGGCTGATCTCTTCATGCAACACATCTTCCGTCTGCACGGATTACCCCTGCATATTGTCTCGGATCGAGGGGTCCAGTTCACCCCAAAGTTCTGGAGAGCACTCTGCGGCCTACTCGGTGTAAAGTTGGACTTCTCCTCAGCTTACCACCCTCAGTCCAATGGACAAGTTGAGAGGATTAACCAAATTATGGAGAACTACCTGCGGCGCTTTGTCTCCAGAAGACATGATGACTGGGTGCAGCTGCTCCCGTGGGCGGAGTTCTCTTATAATAACCATACCAGTGAGTCCACCACCTCCAGTCCGTTCTTAATAGTCTTCGGCCAACATCCTCGAATACCCCTGCCCGGCTCTACTATGTCTCAGGTGCCTGCAGCCGACTCTACCTTCAGGAACTTTCTGGAAATATGGCAGCAGACACGATCTTCTATTCTGCTGGCGGTGGACCGCATAAGAGAAAGGCAGACACTAGATGTAATGGCAGGGGGTAGGGAGACGGACAAGTGAGCCCTAATCTACCCGCCACTCTGTCCCTGCCTACTTGCAACGACCCGCACTAGGCGACGGGGTACAACTGGGCGGCGGTCCCTGCGCTCAGTAAGTGCACGACAAACATACAAAGGAACACAAGCAAGGAAAAGGGGCCGTTGCCCACGGCAACACCGTGAGCAACCAGAGTGGTGAACGAGCCGAGTCAAGCCAGGAGTGTGCGAGGTACAAAACGAAAAGCAGAAGAGTAGTCGGTAAGCCAGGGTCTGTATGGAGCAGGATCAAAAATAGCAGGAGCTGTAGCTGGGCCAGGAAACCACAAGGAAAGAATCACAAGCACCGAGGGACAGGAAGTGCAGGCTTAAATAGACCGAGGGCGGGAGCTAGCTGAGTCTGGCCAGGTTACGATAGGCTCTCCCACTCCTAAGCCTGCCAGCCTGAATGGTGGAAGCAGGAGTCAGTCTCAGGGATGTATTCTCAGGTGCTGACTGATTAGTTCTGGGAGTTAACCCCGAAGCTGTGCCTGGCAGATCCTTTACACTAGAAGACGAGAACCTCCCCAGTTTCTTCCAGGTACAAAGGTCTGTCTGTCTTCCAGAAATATCCGGCTCAGGGTGCCATCTTGCAAATTTGCTCCCAGGTTCCTTGGACCCTTCGAGATTCTACTACAGATCAATCCTGTGTTGTACAAGCTTCGACTGCCTCCTACCCTCAAGATCCCTAACTCCTTCCACATCTCCTTGCTAAAACCCATGGTTCTGAACTGCTACTCCAGGACTCCTAGTTCCGCAGTGGCTCCTGTCGGTTCATCCGGAACTTTTGAAGTGAGGGAGATCCTGGCCACCAAGAAAGTAGGAGGCAGGACGTTTTACTTGGTGGATTGGAGGGGATTTGCTCCAGAGGAGAGGTCTTGGGAGCCAGAGGAGAACATCGATGCTCCTGTCCTCGTGAAGAAGGTTCTTTCCCGCTCTGGTCCCAAGAAGAAGGGGCGTAAGAGGGGGGATACTGTTACGTCTATGGCCGGGGGTCTTCGTTCAGACTTAACTCTTGGCGATCCCGGCCATGGACATCTCTCTTATCGGCGTCCGCTCCCTCCAGGGAGACGCCGGCACTCTCTTCCGGGTCCTCGGACTGTTTCCCGCAGGGTGCGTGCGCCCGCGAGTGCACGGCCTTAAAGGGCCAGTACGCGTCCAGCTGTCTAACATCAATTATCAGCCCAAATGGCTGCTGTACTATAATAAGGGGCCTTGCCCACTGGTTCCTTGCCTGAGCATTGTTGTATACCCTAGTTTGTCTTGCAAAAGGTCTCCCAGTGTTTTCCAGTTCCCAGTGATACCCGTTCCTGCTGCCTGTACCCTGTATCCCGTGCTATTGTATCTACAAGTGAAAGTCAAGTCGTGCCTTCCTGCTGCATTCGCAGCGTCACCTGCTGTAAAAGTCAAGTCGTGCCTTCCCGCTGCATCCGCGGTGTCACCTGCTGTGAAAGTCAAGTCGTGCTCCCGCTACTGTCTACATTGCCTCAGGTACCCGTTCTGAACTATAGACATTGTTTTGTACCTTGTTGGCCAGCTGCCACTCCGCTACGCGGTACGGCCCAGTGGGTCCACACCCTGCGCCGTGACACGAGGGTAGAGGTATTCTACTTATGAATACAGCCGACTCATAACTATGAGTCTGCTGAATTCTGTTTTAACCCTTACCCCTTACGAACCAAACGGCACAATATTTTTTGGTAATTTAGCGGACCTGTCATTCTAAAATGTTCCCCTTAATTTTGGGCAGCATATTACAGATCCGCTTTCATAAGATCCATAGTACTGTAGCTTATCACCTGCTACAACTACACTTTTTTTTTTTGCATGGATTTCCCCTCCAATGTTATTACCTAATTAGGAGATGTACATTGACATGACATTGGAAAATGAAAAAATTACATTGCTTTATGATCTTCTAAAAGAGGTATACTACAAATCAGAATGAATGACTTGCACTTTGTTTCAATTGTTTCTTCTTCGTTGAAAATAGTTGCAAAATATTATCTCCTTTTTCGTTCCCCCAAGTGTTTGCTGACCTAGAGTAAAGTTACAAGCAGAGTACGCCCTTGATGACTAACTGCTAGAATCTGACTTGCACAAAGGATGCTGGCGGGGGGTGGATCAAGATGTTACGTTCTGTACTCACTGTAATTGAAAAAGTGTGTTGGCTTGTTGTCAACGCTTTACATAGACAAAGAACAAGGTTTTAAACTGACTCTAATGAAGATGCCGATAAACACTATTAAAAAGACTCCAATTATTGCAGACATATATGCTAGAAAATTCTATATTTCTGTAGTTATTTTCATTTAAAAAATTTATTTTATATTCTTTAATCGGAGTGTTTATGGTTTTACCGGAAACAATAGCTCAGCATGCTGCGCTATTATTTCCAGTTGGTTTTTTTTTAAGCTGGATCTGTAACAGAGGCCCCTAACAAAGCCTTCCATGCAGATGTGAACGATACCTTATAACTCTACTATTTCGTTTTAGTACTCAGGACTTTTCACCAAATTCCCCCCCTCCCCTGCATACAGTTGCATTGCCCAGTGTACAGTGTATTGGTTGCTGGCTGGCCAGTCACCATCCTTGTCTCCCCTTTGATTGTTCCTGATGCCCCCTTCATCCTCAGAGTGCATTCATGTAAAAAAAAATTGTGTACTCTTCTTAAAGTGGTTTGTCTGCTCACTACAACCCTTTTCAATCCTTTATATAAGGGCATATAGATGTCTTAGGGAAGGGGTCCCCTACTCGCTACCCCCTCTATGAATTAGAGAAGAAAGCCACTATCATAGAGAGGTTCTCTGGCAGACTAGGCCAATTTATGTACTGTATTATATGAAAGGTCATTTATTTGATTGTTTGGCATGTACTACTGCATTTCATAAATATATTGTCAGCCGGAGCTAATTTTGTGGTTCCTGAAGCTAGCCCCCGACGATCAGCGGATCAAACTTTAATCTGAAAAGGGGTTATCTTAATGAGAAAGCTCCTTTAATTTGTACAACATTCTCTCTATGGTGTACTTGAAGTAATTTGCTATTACCTGCAATGTGTTATTTTATGCTGACATTTCTTTACTCTTGCATTGTTTCTAATAAAACTTCCTGAAAAAAAATAGAAAGGGAAAAAAAATACCCAGATTAATTACAAAATCACTGTGGGTATTTTAATAAGCCAGTTATTAAGACAAAAAGAAAGGAAATTTTGTTTTGGTTCTTTTTTTTATTTTGCTTGCATTGTCTTTTTTTTTGTATGTATTCTAGAATTCAGTGATTTATACAATTGATGCCTTTTCCTTTAAGGACTGACAAACATCAAAGTTACAAATCTGGATCATAGCGTGAATTATATAACTCATTCTGTATTTAAAATGCTGTTCTCCAAATACCCAAGAACATGCACATGTTAAAACCCATGACCTCTCTTCTGAAGCAACATGACTCACACCTGCAGAGGCGGAGGGGGTAGCATTGTTGAAATAATGAAGCGCGTGCTGCTTAACTGTTGCTACAGAAACTGTAGCCAAGCAATGGGTGGTCTTTGCCCTTGCCATGGTTTACAAAAGACACGTGCCAGATGCTATTTAACAGCCATTGTGGACAGCCGCTCAAGGACAAGTGACAGTTCACTTTGTTGCAATGCAAATGACCTTTTGCTAGAGACATTGACGACTCAGATTAGAAGTAGATTGCAATTTTATTGCATGTGTTTGTCCAAGAAGCAAGGAAATAAAACAGTCCATAGTCATAAGGTTATTGCTTGACTGCAATCTATGTTATAGAAACAGCAACAGCTGCAAAATAAGTACTCATGCATACAGCTGTATCCCGGAAGAATATGTTCCTATGAGATGACGTATTCGTAATACGGGACTTCATGTGCACAAGCCCAAAGGGAAAAACAACTGAGGGAACATATACTAGATGTTAGTGACATTAGCAGTAAAATACCTAAATGTTTGCATTCTATGTGATATTAAAGAGGCTCTGTCCCAGTTTCATACTTCCCTATCTCCCACCTAATCTAATAGGCGCTGTGTTGTAGATAACTACTGTGTTGTTTTTGTTTTGTTTTTTAAAACGTTTATTCGTTTACTGGAGCGATGAGAGAATGACCAGACATCGCCTCCAGCCGCCTCATGGCAATGTCTGGTCATTCTCCCGACGCTGCAGTGAAGGAGCTGCGGGAGTAAGTGACGGCACAGCGTGATCTCGCGAGATCACGCTGTGCTGTGACTAAAGCGGGGCATAAATGAGGAGAAGTGTATGATGCTGATTGGTCAGCGTCATACACTTTTCTTTGCAACGCTCACTTGGTGAAAAGTAAAAAAAACGCCCAGTTGGGCTTTTACCAAAAATTTTCATAAATGTTAAAATGCTCATAACTTTGTCACTAATAAACTTTTTTTTTTAAAAAAACCAACAACAACACAGTAGTTATCTACAACACAGCACCTATTAGACTAGGTAGGAGATAGGGAAGTATGAAACTGGGGACAGAGCCTCTTTAAGTTGTACTGATCAGGAGTTACAGACCATATAACAGCCCATTCTTATCCATAGGATTCACAATTTTGCAGGCTTGCTTGTTTAGTGTCTTAAATTTGTGACATGGCCCCCCTCCTATTCACTGTGCTATTCACATCCTATTACGTAGCAGAGGGGCCCTTGGGCCGGGCTTTACGACTGCTACCTCTGAACCCCCTTTAGTTAAGCCCATGTGGTAGTTTGAAAGCTGAATGCAAGAGAACATTACATAAGTGTCTTTCAACAAGCTTGCTATAGTATAACACATGCTACAACTTCTTGTACATAAAAAGATTGTGTAATGCATTTATACATGAACTACATTTTATTTATATTACATTTTATCTATAAAACTGTAAAATGATGCTTTATAGAGGACCTGTCCACTCTCCCGACATGTTTATTTTAGTAAATACTTGTATTCCCCATGAAATAACAATACTGGAGTATCTTTTCTTAGAACTTTGAATTTTGCCATTCCTCTATTTTTCTTCCTAGAAATTTCTGAATAAATTGACAACTAGGTATTAGCATTCTCTTTGTCAAATGGGCATGCCCCCAACTGGTAACACCCAGTTATCAATTTGTTCTTAAATTTCTAGGAGAACTATTTAAGAAAAGATGCTCCAGAAATGTGTTTCTTGGGGAATATAGTTATTTACTAAAATAGACAATTTAGGAGAAGTGAAAGGTCCTCTTTAAGGTGAACCATACTTCCCAACTTTCAGACAGATAATAATGGAAATCAGCCTGCGGTGCCTGCACAAATTGTTTGTATCCATCTTTCTAGGTACTTATGGATCCCCTTTAATGGTGTTCTCCACAAGTTAAATGTAATAGAACCTCCATTGACAACTACTGTATTTGTAGGTACGTATGTACTCAAACGGTGGTCACCCATACACAAGATCATGTGATTGCTAGGCATCTTAAAGTACCACAACATAGATGCTGCAAAAATGAAAGAAACACTTTGGGCAAAACTGATAATGTAAAGGATCTGCCAGACACAGCTTCTGTGTCGACGCTCGTGGTTAATCAGTCTGCACCTGCTCCTAGGTCTGATAGAGTGACTAGATCTGCTACCACTCAGGCTGGTAGGCTCAGGAGTGGGTGAACCTATCACAGCTTGGCCAGACGATTCTAGCTCCCACCCTCGGTCTATTTATACCTTCATTTCCTGCTTGTCTTTGCCTGTGATTCTTTCCTGTTTCCTGACTCTGCTGCTCCTGCTATTATTATTGACCTTGCTTCATTTTGACCCTGGCTTTACTGGCTATGCTCCTGCTCTGTGTTTGGTACCTCGTACACTCCTGGTTTGACTCGGCTCGTTCACTCACCTGTTGCTCACGGTGTTGTCGTGGGCAACTGCCCTATTTCCCTTAGCTTCTGTGTACCCTTGTCTGTTTGTCTGTCATACACATATTGAGCGTAGGGACCGTCGCCTAGGACAGGCCGTGCAAGTAGGCAGGGACTGAGTGGCGGGTAGATTAGGGCTCACCTGTCTGTCTCCCTACCCCATCATTAAAGATAAACTGTGTTATAACTAGTGCAGGGCCTGAGCGGGTGGTGCAAGTAACAGGAATAATCTCTTGGGTGGTCTTTGAATCCCTGTGTCATATATTTCCGCTTTCAGACCTAAACTAGGCAGTACAAAGTTTATCAGATTCAGCGAGAAAGGAAGAAGGTAGGATCAGCAATCATACCAAGCACACTATCAAAGCCATACCGGTGGGAGAAATGCACCGTGCTAAAAGGAACTGTACATCACAAAAACAATTTGAAATAGAACAAGAAATAATCAAAACAAGACTCAAAGAAAGAGGCTATCCCAAATGGTCACTCAATCGGGCCAGTAACATTATGACCAAGAAAAGCAGACCTCAACTTCTAGGTCACCGTAGCAAAATAGCAAACTCAACACACAACACGCAATTGATGGACAACCAACCAACGTTGATCCTACAACAGAGTAATCAGTTCACACAAATCAAAAAAATAGTAACTGACTACTTACCTATTCTCATGGAAGATGATACTCTACGCACGGTGTTGTCCGGAGGGTGCAGAATAGTGGCAAGGAAAGCCTCCTCCCTAGGCACCACTTTGTCTCCATCTTTATTCACTGCCAACGAAAAACCAAAAACAACATGGTTAGAGACTATGGGCTTCTACAAATGTGGGCAGCACCCATGCAAAGTGTGCTCCCTTGTTCAGATTACCAAAACTTTCAGTGACTCCACAAAAAAAGACAGTTTCAACATTCAAAACTATATCAACTGCAATTCTGAAGCTGTCATTTACATCATAGAGTGCACTGAATGTAATTTAAAATACGTAGGCTGCACCAATCGGAAGTTTAAAGTAAGAATTCTAGAACACCTCAGCTATATCAGAAATGAAAATATTCTAAACATATCAAATGCTGCTAAGCACTTCATTTCCCAACATCATAGATCCATCAAATTTTTTCGCTGCTACGCAATAGAAAAAATTCATCCCTGCAAACGGGGAGGTGACATAAAACACAAAATCCATCTTAGGGAAGCTTACTGGATATACAGACTCAATACAAGGTACCCAAAAGGCTTAAACCTAAGAAAAGAACTAATGTATCTATACTAAGCAGTCATCATGCATACAAATATTACCAGTCAATAAATACAATTACTATATATAGAAGCAACATCAGCTACACATGAGCATAACATCAGGATAGAGTCACGACTCACAAAAATTAAAATCGAATTAACTATGCGAAGTCGTCCAAGGTACAAGTCCCCCAAGCGATGCATGCATAACATGTGCTTTTTGTCATGCACACTTTTTAATTCACACATCACCTAGTCTTGTTGTCTCTTCACTTGTTCCCAAATCCCCTTTGAGATTCAGTTGTGTCCTTCCTACACATTCCCCACACAGTCCTCATCCTCAATGCAGAGCGCGCTGTCACACATTAACAGGTCTTTATGCATACTTCATTTCTAGGCAAACAACATCAGTCACGTAACAATACCAGTCACAATTCAACTTTCATGGCCACTTATATATGACTTGATAATCCATCAGGACCAGCTCGATAGGGCCCCTAGTTTTCGCTACAATCAACAAGTAAACACAACCATTTATATATAAATCATCGGGTATACGAGTGTAATTTTATGTTCCAGTGTTACTTACGGCCAACACGAACGTTCATGATGGTTTCTGGGAGACTTTTTAGACCTGGATATACATCTAAGCCGGACTCCGTGATTGTTATATATCCACTCAAAAATCTGAAACGTCACAATTAAATCAAAACACAATTATTATCAACATACAGTACCTATCACAAACAGATATAATATATCATATAATCCCATTTGTCCAGGCAGACAAAGTTTTAGAATAACCTTATTACTTACGGAAAAGATCCAACCGAAAACACAGGACCCTATGACCATTTCCGGTTTGCGTTCCAACGCAAAATAGATGATGACACGCATCAATAAACAGCTGACTAGGTATTAAATGGATCATTTCCGGTTTGCGTTCCAAAATAATACAGACGATGACACGCATAAATCAGCTGACTGAGTATAAATTGACAGCGCGCTCATTTCAAAAATCACTACAGCCAAGTTTAAGGACGCGGATAGTCGTCCGAAACGCGTAGGCCCCGAGGACACGCACCTCCACTTCTCACTCACCCAGGACTACATGCAACTGGACTTCCTTTTAATCTATTTCCAATAAACTTGGAACAGAAAATCCGTTTTAATTGCACCCAGCGCTGGATCCTACCTTCTTCCTTTCTCGCTAGCCTGCCGTGTGCCGACACGAGGATCCGAGCGCCATCCATAATCCACACCACACTGGAGTGTGAAAGGTGAGCTGGAGGTCTCCTCCCCAGTTTCTATTTATCAGATTCACCTGGATTATTTCTGTAAACCATGTTTTTGCACTTACAATAGTGAAATTAAGATTAAGATGGACTGTCCAGGAGAATAAAAAAAGGTCAGAACCTTTTTTTTCTAATACTGGATAACCCTTTAAAGAGGAACTCCAGCAATTATACACAATCTCCTGTTGGTTCCCCCTCTTTGAAACCTACAAAAGTTGATGACCTCGCTCCGGGCCTGAGGAATAATGGCTACTTTGCTACCTCCCTGGTATCGGAGTAAAACTGCTTGCCATGTATGGCCATATGGAACAGTATGCTAACTATGAATTAGTATTATTTATCGGTCATTTGAAAGGCAGTATCTGAAGTCTGTGTTCTCTTCTGGTCATTGGATTGGATCTCCGCAGAGGGAAGATGGAAAACCTCTGTGATTACCATGTTGGACTGTCAGCAAAATACATCCACTATATCCCGTGTTCAATTTATGGTATAGCAGACACAGGCTGTCATAAAACTGCAATTGGTTACCCTTTGGCTGCTGTGCTCTAGTACTGGATTGCAATAGCTGATAAAGAGAGTGATTATGATAGCAGATCATGAAATAATATGGAAAAGACTGGTATACAACTTCATAATCAATGTAACATGCCAACCAGTTGACCTCCATTATATCTTCATATTTTTTAATGGATACTTTTACATATTACTAGTTAAAGGTCACCAACAAGCACCAGATTATCATTTGTTAACTCATTAGCCATATTGCTTGTATGTAAAAAAAAACAACTAAACATCTTAGTATAAAAAACTGCAGAACATTTTATCTTCTGTTTATATCAGATTTTGCTATTAAACTAAATATGCTTGTGTGGCCTGGGTTTTAAATATCCATATTTTATTTTTACTCTGGGCACTTTGCCCAGTAGAAAAACCTGATAAAATATAATAAAAATGTAAGAAAATTTAATTTGGCACACGTCCCAAGTCATTATCATACCAGCGAACAGCTATCTTTGCCAGACAAGAGTATGATTAAATCACACATATGGGTTGGTAGTTTATCTACACCTCATATAGAAATTAAACACTTACACAAACCTATTACATATACTGCATGGCATAGTACATAGTATATTGCACAGTCATGCTTCCCTTACATGTAGCAACAGTTCTCACCATGAGGATTGTATCTGTATTTTCACAGGATACTTGTGTGTAAGGATGGATTTTACGGCATTTTGATTAAATGTTTTGTTACGTCTTTTAATCATCTTTGGAAAGTTTATAAAAATCGAGGCTGCTCAAACTATCGGATATAAAAGGAACAGTTTTAAGGAAACTAAACTATATTAGTACACATATCTAATGTACAATACTTTTAGATGGTTACATGAAATACAAGCACTTGTATCTATACAACTAAAAAGCGTTTGACTTTAATTATCAAAGGAAAGCAAGCATAAGAATACCGCCACCTGCTGGTTGGAGTAAAAATTGCACAGTTGTACATGTTTATTGACATTTTGAGTAATACTACCCATCTCCAATTCAACAGAAAAATGTATGTTAGTTGTGCTAATTGTTGAAGGTAACTGAACAGATCACGGACTATTTGATATTCAATATTTAACTTAGTTTAGCAAAAAATTGAACTGTAGGCCCTATGCATGAAAATTATTGAAGATGAAGTAGATGCCCATAGAAACACATTACATTATTAATTCAACTTCTAACAATAACTAAAAAAAGTTAAAGCTCTCCCATGTTTTTCCTTTGGGTATATTATTATTATTATTATTATTATTATTATTATTATTATTATTATTATTATTATAGTGAATGCTGTATTGATTTTATACTAGAGATAGCAGGACCTGCATTACCCAAAGAGATGTACCTTTGACCTTTTTATTCATAGAAAATTATCAAAGGGTCCTACATTTAAGAGAGGGGGCCCCATAGTGAATAATTAAAATAAGCCCCCCCCCCCCCATTATGGTGCCAGGTTTTGCTACCCAGGGCAAATGAGTCTGGTGTTTGTTACACTCGCCACCCCCTTTCTATGACCATTGGGCCAATTTCCTACCTCCTTGTTTGCTAACAAAGCAGTTTCTCTGTAGATATTATTTCTGCATACGTTTTTGCCACCCGATAGAAAAGTAGATGGAACCAACCAGGGCAGGGCCCCCACTCTCTAAAGGCCCCAAATCAACTGCATGGGGTGCTTCAATGGTTCATATGTCTATACTCGCCCATGATTCAGATTTTTGCTCAGTCTCTTTCTTATTGTGGAGTAATGAAAAATCTCCTTGTTTTGTCCCTTCCTGGATGGCTTGTGCAGGAAAGTAGATATCTAGGAGATATCTCAATAAAGTGAATGACTTGAATCTCTGCTTTGAATCAGGATAGTCTATAATATGCGTGGATCTTTTTTGATTTATAGGTGCCAAGTAAAGATCCAAGCAAATTATGGACTATCCTGACTCTACCACTGATTGAAATAAGCACCCGAGGCATTCTATTCATTAAGCCAGGGTTCTCAAGCATGCGGCCCGCGGGCCGCATGCGGCCCCTGGGGCTGTCATCTGCGGCCCGCGGGACACAGAGCCGGCTCTGCTCCGAGACTCTGGAATTCCCTGACATCGCTGTCCACATATGAACAGCGATGTCTGGGGCTTCCCCAGAGCCGGAGTCTCGAGCAGAGCGCTGGTGTCGGCTCTGCTCCGGGACTCTGTGGAATTCCCTGACATCGCTGCCCATATATGGACAGTGTGTCAGGGTCTTGCCCAGAGCGGAGCAGAGCGCTGATGTCGGCTCTGCTCCTGGACTCTGTGGAATTCCCTGACATCGCTGTCCACATATGAACAGCGATGTCTGGGGCTTCCCCAGAGCCGGAGTCCCGAGCAGAGCGCTGGTGTCGGCTCTGCTCCGGGACTCTGGAGAAGCCTCTGACATCGCTGTCCATACATCGACAATGATGTCAGGGGCTTCCCCAGAGCAGGAGTCCCAGTGATGTCAGGAGCACAGCTGGAGTCCCAGGAAGAGCCTACTAGCGCTCTGCCTGGGACTCCAGCTCTGGGCAAGCCCCTGACATCACTGGGGCAGCCTCTACAGAGGGCACTGGGGCAGCCTCTACAGAGGGCACTGGGGCAGCCATTACAGAGGGCACTGGGGCAGCCTCTACAGAGGGCACTGGGGCAGCCTCTACAGAGGACACTTTGGCAGCCTCTACAGAGGGCACTTTGGCAGCCTCTACAGAGGGCACTTTGGCAGCCTCTACAGAGGGCACAGTGGCAGCCTCTACAGAGGGCACTGTGGCAGCCTCTACAGAGGGCACTGTGGCGTTATCTACAAGTGGGTGTGTGACAGTATCTGAAGAGGACACTGGCATTATCTAGGGGTGTGTTGCATTATCTACAGAGGGCACAGTGGCCTTATCTACAGAGGGCACAGTGGCCTTATCTACAGAGGGCACAGTGGCCTTATCTACAGAGGGCACTGTGGCCTTATCTACAGAGGGCACTGTGGCCTTATCAACAGAGGGCACTGTGGCCTTATCTACAGAGGGCACTGTGACCTTATCTACAGAGGGCACTGTGGCCTTATCTACAGAGGGCACTGTGGCCTTATCTACAGAGGGCACTGTGGCCTTATCTACAGAGGGCACTGTGGCCTTATCTACAGAGGGCACTGTGGCCTTATCTACAGAGGGCACTGTGACCTTATCTACAGAGGGCACTGTGGCCTTATCTACAGAGGGCACTGTGGCCTTATCTACAGAGGGCACTGTGGCCTTATCTACAGAGGGCACTGTGGCCTTATCTACAGAGGGCACTGTGGCCTTATCTACAGAGGGCACTGTGGCCTTATCTACAGAGGGCACTGTGGCGTTATCTAGGGGTGTGTTGCATTATCCACAGAGGGCACTGCAGCAGCATCCACAGAGGGCACTGCGGCACTATCTAAAAAGGGGCTGCCCAATCTTGACATGTGTGCTAACTGAGCCGCCGGACTGCATTTGGCGACACTTAAACTGGAAAGCTGGATTGTTGAAATAAGCACGTAGAGAAATATCTCAAATTTTAAACCTAGCGCTATTATTATAGTAATATAGTGTTATAGTAGTTCAAATAACTAATTGATTAACAATAATTTTGTATTGTATCAAATTTGAAAGTAATGCGGCCCATTTTTTCTATAGGCGGCCCACTTACCCGGCCGAGTTTGAGACCCCTGCATTAAGCTATCTCACAGGTATCTACTTACCTGCACATTTGAAATAATGGTACCACTGCAAGTACTGAAAGGGAATGAGGCAGATGTTTTAAGTCTTTATTCACATAGTTCCCAGCACAACTTAAACAGGAGAGCAAATTTATCAGCGTTATCCCTCCTGGGATAAGAACGCAAAAACTGCTATTTGTTGAGGGATTTACCTCCTCATTGAATTCAATGGGGAAAACCCACAAAAAATAAGCAGTGTTTACACAAATACAATTGACATACTGCAGAATAAAACTCCGCATCGCAGGTCAATTTCTGAGGTGTTTTTCTGCTCAGTATTTACGCAGCGTGTGGATATGTGGTTGGGTTAAAGGGATTTTCCAGTTATATGAAAATGGTGGCCTATCCCCAGGATAGGCCATCAATATCTAATCAGTCAGGGTCCAGCTCTCGTTTAGTCCTGAAAATTTGTTTTAGAGGGGCTGCTGCGGTTATACAAGTGCTGCTTCCCCTTTCATTTCTGTCACTGCTCATACTGTGAATTGCTGACACACTTGTAGTGGCTGTTAACAGCATGACAGCCTTCTCCCATTTAAGGAAAGCTACTAGTTTCAGATTTTTCTCATGCAGGCATGTCCCTCCTAGTAATACTTGCTGGATGTGAGGTGTGTGTGTGTGTGTGTGTGTGTGTGTGTGTGTGTGTGTGTGTGTGTGTGTGTGTGTGTGTGTGTGTGTGTGTGTGTGTGTGTGTGTGTGTGTGTGTGTGTGTGTGTGTGTGTGTGTGTGTGTGTGTGTGTGTGTGTGTGTGTGTGTGTGTGTGTGTGTGTGTGTGTGTGTGTGTGTGTGTGTGTCTGTGTGTGTGTGTGTGTGTCAGACCACTCCACTCTTCTGCTGTATACAGCCTCATCCCCTTCCTGCTGGTATTTCTAACACTGAAAGGAGGGAGGGGGAACGGAGAGTGCTCCTGATGGATTTGTGTCAGAATCATGACACAGCCATGAGTTGTTTAGACTTTGCAACCGCAAAATGTTAGGATTTTTTTTTTATGAAGACTATTGAGAGAGCTGGTTAATTTTGCATTAAGAAAGAAAATGAACAATATAAAAAATTAGTTCAAAGGTGTCCATTGCCTTTAAGGGGCAGTTACTAGTCACAAGTGATATTGGATAGCGTAGTACCTCATATAATTCTAGTTCATTTTGTATGAATCTATATTTAGACATTC
Source organism: Rhinoderma darwinii (assembly GCF_050947455.1). Taxonomy (NCBI): domain Eukaryota; kingdom Metazoa; phylum Chordata; class Amphibia; order Anura; family Rhinodermatidae; genus Rhinoderma; species Rhinoderma darwinii. Next base: position 355,205,896 of record NC_134690.1, on the reverse strand, counting down.
TCAAGATCAGAAAATGTTCAGTGTGATGAAAAGGCAATAATGGGGACACTTGGACGTTTATATTGATGTATTTTATTTTAGCACAAAATGTTAAATCATTTCCTACAGATTATAATCTCACTACTGGGTAATGGTGAAATCCCTTATTCTGATTAGGAGCTAGGTAAGTCCTAACCGTAAATTAAAGAATGACTGGTAAGTACGTGAAATCTCTTCCCTAGGTCTCCTCCAATTAGTGCACCTTTCCTTAAAAATAGTATAAGGCGCTAACCTAATTAGCATTTCTCCTAACTGAACCTGAATACAGAATAAAGAGATGCTGTGGAAGTGCTAATCTATTGCATATGCAAGTATGGATGTACCTGCATACAATGTATGCATTGGAGTGTATGCTAAAGGTGGGTAGCAAAGAGCTGCTAAGAAAGAGCAATTAATTACATAGTTACCCATTCATTTGGATGAGCACCATGTAAGACTACAAGACATTTCACACATCAGCAGATCAAGGGGTTTTCAGGAGATGGAAACATGGAGATTAACTGATTGCCAGTGTGACTTACTTTTAAAAAGTGGTTGTCTTGTTGATACCCAATTAATACCTTAACCCCTTCAATTTTGGCATTGAGGACAGAACAATTTTTTATATTTCCCTCTTTGCATCTTGGCGCACATAACTTTTTTATTTTTCGTACGACGTAGTTGTATGAGACTTTATTTTTTAAGGAAGAGTTGTACTTTATGAAAATGCAGAAATAAAGCAGTTCCGTTGGAGTTAAAAAAAATTTTTTGCACCATACACCGATCATCATAAATAATATTATACATTTGTTGTACAGGTTGTTACGATTGTGATGATACCAAATATGTCTATATTTATTTCATGCTTTGGGACTTATAGTTTAAAAAGTTTATTCATTGTAAAAAAATTTGTATTTCTGTGTATTTTCTTACTATTTTTTTTCTATTTAACATAAATTTTTTTAAATTAATTTTACTTTTTTTTTTAATCCCATAGAGGGATTTTTTATTTTGATTTGTTTAACTGTAATGTACTGGCATATTTCTATATGCCAGTGCATTAGCCTGTGTACTGATAGAACACAGACAGTTGTTAGGGCATAACTAAGTATGCCCTAACAACAGGGAATATGGTCAGACAGCCCTGGAGTCCTTCAATGGATCCTAGGCTGTCTGGCCATACAAGTTATGGGCCTTGATCGTGTCACAGGAATTTCCTGTGACACGATCAAAGGGCAGTCCCCCCTCTATTCACTTTGAATGCCGCGATCAGCTTTGATCGCAGTCAGGGGCGTAACTCGGAAAGACTGGGCCCCATAGCAAACTTTTGACTGGGGCCCCCCCTCCACTGGGTATCACACAACCCCCCCCTTGTAGATAGTGCCTCCCTATAGATTCCACCACACAGCACCCCCTATAGATAGCACCATACACAGCCCCCTGTAGATAGCGCCATACACAGCCCCCCTGTAGATAATGCCTTACAGCCCCCCTGTAGATAACGCCATACAGCCCCCCTGTAGATAGCGCCATACAGCCCCCTGTAGATAACGTCTTTTACAGCCCCAAATCCCCCCTGTAGATAACGCCATACAGCCCCCCTGTAGATAATGCCATACAGCCCCCCTCCTGTAGATAACGCCATACAGACCCCCCTGTAGATAATGCCATAAAGACACCCCCTGTAGATAACGCCATACAGACCCCCCTGTAGATAATGCCATACAAAGTCCCCCTTTAGATAACACCATACAGACCCCCCTGTAGATAACGCCATACAGACCCCCCTGTAGATAACGCCATACAGCCCCCTGTAGATAATGCCATACAGCCCCCCTGTAGATAACATCTTACAGCCCCAAACCCCCCCTGTAGATAACGCCATACAGACCCCCCTGTAGATAACGCCATACAGACACCCCCTGTAGATAACGCCATACAGACCCCCCTGTAGATAACGCCATACAGAGTCCCCCTTGTAGATAACGCCATACAGAGTCCCTCCTGTAGATAACGCCATACAGACCCCTCCTGTAGATAACACCATACAGAACCCCCCCTGTAGATAACGCCATACAGAACCCCCCCTGTAGATAACGCCATACAGACCCCCCCTGTAGATAACGCCATACAGCCCCCCCCCCGTAGATAATGCCATACAGACCCCCTCTGTAGATAACACCATATATCCCCCCCCCCCCAAAAAAAAACGGCCTATAGTTTGTCCTACAAAAGAGATGTATCCCCTATGATAGGGGATACATGTGTGATCGCTGGCAGCGATAAGGAGAATGGGGGACCGAAAGTCCCCCGAAGTTCTCCGTGACAGACCTTGGACTTCCGGCATCTGCGCAGTTCGATAAAAATGAAATGAAAGGAGCGCTGGGCACGCATGCGCACAAGCGCGACTGGTGCGCAAGTCATTTCTATGGAGCTGCAGACAGCCCCCGGAAGTCCGAGGTTTGTCATGGAGACTTTCGGTCCCCCGTTCTCCTTATGGCTGGGCGTCCCAGCGATCACACATGTATCCACCATTTCCTGGGGATGCATGTCTTTTGTAGGAACAACCCCTTCAGTGGCGTCGCTCTGTAGAACCCATAGCAGCTGCTAGCAGAGCCTTCGGCCATGGAGGGGGCCCGTGCCGGCGGGCCCCATAGCAGCCGCTACAGCTGCTATAGCGGTAGTCACACCACTGATCGCAGCATTCAAGGGGTTAACGGTGGAAAGAAGAGGTTTCTCTTCTCTCTGCCATTGGAGCGGTGCTGCGGCTGTGTATTACTGCCATTGCTCCACTCCTGATCGCGCGTGGACACTGGCTGTCACACAGGATGAGAATGCTCATCCTAATGCGCCAAGCACCCTCCGCTCATGTCAAGTATTCTCGTCCTGTGTTGACAATTAGTAAAATAAACATTTTAAAAAGCTCTACTTGCTGTTAGAGGATGAAAAATTCTTCGTTAAATAATTGGTATCCCCACATCCATAACGATCCAAACTATTACAATATAGCATTATTTACCCCGTATGCCATAATTGCTTATCATATGTAGCAATAAAAACAACAGCTCGGCCTGCAGAGATCAAGCCCTTATACAACTCCATTAATGAAAAAGTCATGGGTCTCAGAATATTGCAAAACAAATGAAGGAATTTCTGTTTGTATTCAATTCCACCCCACCAAATATTTTTCAAAAGTTTCCCAGTACATTATATGGTACATGAAATGGTGCCATTAAAAACGACAACTTGTCCGATTAAAAAAAATGCCTTCATACAGCTATGTTGACAGAAAAATAAAAAGTTATGGCTTTTGGAGGGCGGGAAAGAAAAAACTAAAATGAAAAAAACAAAAATGTCTGCGGCGGGAAGGGCCGCTCCATATTAGATTCTACAGTTTCTTTAATTTTCCTTTAGAAATGTTTGCTTGTGCAGGGTAATTATAAGTATTATACAATGCACTGGGAAATATGTTTCTCTGAGCAACAAGTAATAGGTGACAGGACGGCTGCTTACAGTCAGATCACTTTTAAAAAAAGAGACACAGGTTTTTCGTTTTTTTAGGGGTTGGGGGAACACCCAAACTTTAGCGAATTTCAGTTTTGCCCGAGCTTATTTTTTATGTTGAAGCAGTATTCTAGTTACTTTTCTTCACTTATATTTCTACATTTTGTGTTTTATGCTTATTACTGGCACAGAAACAAAACTCTTATTAAATCCTCAGCATTTCTTACATACTTGTTCTTCACACAGCAAATATTTTGCTTATCTTCTACCAAGCACAATTAAGCATGGAATGTGATGGAAATATCTGAAGTCCGTTTAATGGGCACACCAGCAGAGTAGAGTTAAATACTTTCATACATTATGGGATAGTACTTGTAAGATTTGGTGTACAGCATACAGTTCGTATTGCACACTTTTTGTTTTACTTCTTTCCAACAAGTGTGAGACTGCTTGAATTGGCTTCTATCTCAATCTAACATGTGGATATCTGCCCATAAGGAATTATGCCAAAAATGTGGCATCTCCCTACATTCCTCAGCTTTAATCCATTTCCCAATTCAGAGAATCATCAAACCAAATACAAGTGAAAAGTGAAATAACAGCAATGTGATCTATGATTTCGATGCGGCAATTTATTTATGTTTAAAGTCTACCTAACTTTTCAGATGACTTTTCAGAATTAGTGCTCATATGTGTGTAATTGAGCAATAACACTATTTCATACCATTATATGACATGTACTCTGCATTACTTAGCGGTTCTCCCCTCTGCAGGCTCTATCTCTAATTCTCAGTTGTCTCTGAGTGGATGTATGTGTGTGTGTGTGTATATATAAATATATATATATATATATATATATATATATATATAAAAGTATATATATATATATATGTATATATATATAAAAGCTGGTGCAGCAACATGATCGACATTGTACAGCAGTACATACCAGTGTAGCTGGGAATCCAGCACTGGTGGTAAAAACAACACTTACCAGGAAGATGTTGCACAACTGTGTGTGCGCCTGTATCTCACTTCTGTTCCGCCTCCCCTCTCCACAGACTTCAATGGGCTCTCTCCTCTCTTCCTTATCCTGCTCTCCCCTCTCCATAGATTTCTATGGGCAGGCAGTGTAGCAACACACCCCCACCTTCTGCAGCCCGTCAATACTGCTCTGTAACCAGGGATGGTTTTTGCTTGAGAACAGGAGATGGTCAATATAAGGTTAAGACTGTGGGCATTTAGCGCAGCTACATTCCCTCAAACTGCAGACAAAGGGGCTGCACCATATTTTCGCCAGATTCAGCAATCTATCACATACGGTAGGAAGTGCAGTGTAATACAGCAACACCAATAGGAGTCTATTGCATTGTCTATCGATAACATTTGTTTGTATTAGCTGTTGAAACTCTCCACCACCTGGCCATATTTTTACAAAGTTTCCATAATCAATATCCGGCATACGCTCTGGATATTGAACCTGAAAATAAGAATGCATAATACAGATCCATTTTTACATACATATCATATTACATATGCTCATGCAAATAACATTAGTCTGCTGAGTCCAGTCGTACTGTGATTGCTCAGCTAGCTCAATTAAATTGTGAATTCATTTGCTTGTTTTATCACTGTATTTTAAGCTTGTTGTGGCAAGCCTTAAAAATAGTCATCACATTTTCTAAAGAATTTAAAATATGGCCTACAACAACTGAACATAATAGCTGAAACATAATAATAATTCACAGAAAAATTAGCAACCATACTAAAATTCCTTGACTGCTAGCATAATAAAGGTTACAACTTCTGTTGCCTTTAAAAAATCTGAATACATATTTTTTGTAGTGTGCCATGTATGTATAATTAGGACATGGTACACTCTTTTAAAATTACATATACAGTAAATTCCTTTATGGTCTTGGCTACATGGCAACTTGCAGGCACGCCCCCAAAAATTTCGAAGTAACCTTGCAGTGATTACCAAAATTTCAACCATGTCGCAAGTCACCGTGAAGCCCTGGCATTATTCGGCATTAATGGAAACTGTTAGGCTGGAATTCTACGCACACTTTTTGTGGCAGTTTTTTGAGTCAAAGTCAGGAGTGGATGCCAAAAGAAGAAAAAGTGTAAAGGAAAGACTATGTCTCCCGTCCACAGCATTAAAACCACTTGCCCAATATTGTGTAGGTTCCGTTTGTGTTGCCAAAACAGCTCTGACCCGTTAAGACATGAACTCCACAAGAACTCTAGGTCTCCTGTGGTATCATGTATCAAGACATTAGCAGCACAGCACATCCTTTCAGTCCTGTAAGTTGGGAGGTGGGGCCTCCACGGATAAGACTTGTTTTTCCAGAAACATTTCACAGATGCTCTATAGGATTGAGATCTGGGTAATTTGGAGGACAAGTCAACACCTTGAACTCTTTGACATGTTCCTCAAACCATTCCTGAATACTTTTTACAGTTTGGCAGAACGCATTATCCTGCTAAAGGTGGCCACTGCCATTAGGGAATACCATTGCTATGATGGGGTATACTTGGTCTGCACCAATTTTTTAGGTAGCTGGTAGATGTCAAAGTAACATTGACATGAATGCTAGGACTAAAGTTTCCCAGCAGAACATACTCCAGAGCATCACACTGCCGCCACAGACTTACCTTCTTCCCATATTGCATCCTTGTGCCATCTCTTCCCCAGGTAAGTGATGCATGCGGCCATCCAAATTATGTAAAAGAAAACATTATTTACTAGGACATGTTATTCCATTGCTCCATGGTCCAGTTCGAATGCTTACATAACTCTTGTTGGTGCTTTCATCGATAGACAGGGGTCAGCATGGGCACTCTGACCAGTCTGCGGCTCAGAAGCTAGCTGCCATGCACTGTGTGTTCTAGCACCTTATATCATTGCAAGCATTAACTTTTTTTTAGCAATTTGTGCTACAGTAACTCTTACATGGGATCAGGCCAGACAGGCTAGACTTCTCTCCCCACGTACATCAATGAGCCTTGGGCGCCCATGACCAAGTTCACTGGTTGACCTTCCTTGGACCCTTTTTGGTAGGTACTAACCATTGCATGCCAGGAACACCCCACAAGATCTCCAATCCTGGAAATGCGCTGACCCAGTCAGCTAGCCGTCACAATTTGTCCCTTATCAAAGTCGTTAAGATTCTTACTCTTGTCCCTTTTTCCGGCTTCCAATACATCAAATTCAATATACATATATACACAGTGATCAGCCATGGCATTAAATCCTCTGGCAGATGAACTGAATAGCATAGATCATCTAAGCAATGGCACTTGTCAAGCGGTGGGATATATTAGGCAGCAAGTGAACAGTCAGTTCTTGAAGTTGATGGGTTGGAAGCCACAAAAATGAGCAAGAGTAAGAATCTAGCAATGGGGTAAGAATATATATATATATATATCACAGAAAAAATGGTGACAGCACACTGAGACCACTAATGCCACCTAAGCCACAGAAGATAAATAAATATGCATTACTGCTAAATCTACTTAAAATAGTGAGGTTCTTAGAGCACATTTTGATCAAATTGTGTGAGCCCATCTGTCACGACAAGGCAACCTCTATGAGGTGGGTACCTACGCTGCACATACACCCAGAACTGGGACTAAGCCTACATACACCAGGGGATGGTAGGAACCAGCATTAAACAAATTAAAATCACCCAGGGCAGAATGGGAGGAGTGCAAGATCAAAAATGGAGGCAGTCATTAACCCCACATATATGGATCACATAAACAACACAAAAGTTTGAACAGCACATTCCACCAAAATGAAACAAAACGTGTATACAGGTGAAAGAACGCCTGTGACTGCAAATTTATAGAGCACACAAATATATATATATAACATTTATATGTCGTTTTAGTTGTACTGAACTTTTTCTTGAAAACAGGAAAGAGAAACTTAGTAACCAATCGATCTCTTAACCTATTCTAGTCATTATAGTAAAAACATCAAATTAACCAATGTCATAAATAAAAAAATCTGAAAACACAACATGGACAGTAAAATCAGTACGTGCTATAAGAAATCGATTTCCTGCTGAAAGAAGAAGCTGAATATGCTGAAGATGCTGAATTGCTTTTAGGGGAGAATATCTTCATACACACGGAGTCCAACGGAGACTAAGGAGTGTGCTAAGGAGCTGTAAAGGCTACGTGCACTGCCGTACATGCTCCGTGAGGGTGTACATGAGTCCTTAGGCTCTGTTTACACTAGCGTCATTGCGTGCGTTTATAGCGAGAGCCATGACGCTGTGACAGATATGTCTTCCGACGGACCAAATTTACCTTAATGGGTTCGATCATGGTTTCCATTATGTTTGAGGACAAAAATAGCGTTGCATGCTGTGCTATTGTTACTATCAAAAGTAAGGGAAACCCTGATGGAGGCTCAGAACAGTAATGTGAAAAGAGCTTTACATTTACTTTATATTAACCACCCAATTATCTGGATATATGTATTGAAATGAATATAATTTGCATTTCCACAGCAGCATATTTGACAGTCACTTTGTAATGTTGAAGGCATGAGTGCACATTTTTTCATAAAATATATTTTTCCTGCTTACATTTTCATAAATGAAACACATAAATAACAAAGACTTAAAAGGTTTGCATATCGTCTCAGCCGCCAGGTGTTCTCATGTATGGAATGGAGCCATCCCCAGTAAAGGAGGAATTTAGAAGAGGAACGCTTCTGACAAGAACGCACTTGCAGGGATAACCTAAGTGGCTGTGAATTGGCTTAATCTCAGCTGGCAACTGTGAGCAGTTAATAAATTATCTCACAGTGGTCTCTGGGATTATTCTAAACACTGCAGTTCCCTGGCTTTTATGGATCAATAGGTCTGAAGCGACACCTTAATCAAAGGTTGCGGAGCCGTAAAATGCTAAATGTTATGCAGATTAATGACTGCCTGTAGTAATTGGTCAGGTTTATTCATCTACTGGCTTGTTTAGAAATGTTAACAGATTCATGCTTGTTTTATGCTTGTATTTTTGCTGTTGTGAAATAGGCCACTTTATGTAATGGTATTTTACAAAAATGTTATTATATGGAGTTGTACAGGATTAGAAAAACATGGCTGCTTCTTTCTTAAAAAAATAGCGACACACCTGTCCTCAGGACCCCACTCGCTTCAATGTACAAGAATGGCAGATGTGCGCTACCCCAATAAGGCGTGGGCTCAGGAGGGCAGGTGCCAGCTGTTTCATACGGCTGACACATGCCTATAACTCTGATCCCGGTCATTTGCTCCCTCCCTCCATCTAACCGTTCAGATGCCGAGGTCATTATTGACCATTTCATTGGAGCGAGTAGATAGGGGGTAAATGGCCCCCCTGCAATGAAATTGTGGGGTGCCGATCGGTTACCATCGCATCCAGATGCCTTTTGAAGGCCTCCAGGTCTGCCATCAGTGCTCTATTATTAAGCCTTATCAGAGGGAGGACTCACTAGAAGAGCACAGATAAAGGCGATACACTGCAATACATTAAAAAAAATGTAAAAAAAATGTTCTGATTGAAAAAGAAAAAAGTTATGGGTCTCCAATTATAGCGACACAAAACGAATACATAGCAAAAAAAAATTTAAAAAAAATAGAAATTTGGTATCGCCATAATTGTATTGACCGGCAGATTAAATGTAACATGTTATTTTAACTGTACAGTGAACGCTGCAATAATGAAACCTAAAGACTATGGCAGAAATTGCAACGTTTTTTTTCACTTCCACGCCACAAAATATTTTTTAACAATTTCTCAGTACATCATATGGTACACTAAATGGTACCATCAAACAATTTATGGCTCAAGGAATGCAACGATGGAAAATAGAAAATTAAAAAAATTTAAGTTATCAAGATGATTGGATAATGCTCAATTGAGGTATGTTTTCCTGTAATGGGGAATGCAAGATCTCATGACGAGTACCAAACCCGGAGAAAAAAAAAACCTTTACACTTTAAACTTTACAGCTTGCTATGTCAGTGCAGTAAGGCTCAGTTTACATGTAGCATATTTTTTCTATACGCATACGAAATAAACTCAATTCTGCAGTGTTACATCAGACACCGTATAACGAAGGTATTCCTTCCTAAAAGCATTGAGTCTAGGGGAGAATATCTCTGATAAGTGGCACCACACACCATACAGTTGGACATGGAGTCATATTGTGTGTGCCAACCGTACGTCCTCCTGTCCTGTGCATTAGTCCTAGAGGGTCTGACTTTGAGTTCCCTCATGCTCACCTACTAGTGTCTGTGCACTAGAAATGCATGGGGGACTTGCATGAGTTGTCCTCTTTGTCAATGGGCCCCATAACAGATGCTACAGAGGATACACCTATAGTTAAGACCATGTTTATATGGAGACATAGACACTCAGTGTGCCAGTGTACAAGGTCCATGCACACAACATTAATGCCTTGGCTTTCTAAAAACCCTTCATCCTAATTTTGAGAACAATATTATTGTCAAGATAAGTAATTTAGTCTATGAACTCACATGTTAAATAAACTACATTGGCAATGTTTTTCTTTCTCTTTTTTACCATTTTTATTATGTATATAAAAGTAACAAATCACTTTTTTTCTTTTTTTGATGTCGTAGATACTGCATCAGGAACTGATTGGATGATAATCATTTACCATCAGTTCCTAATGCATTGCCTTCAGCATCGAATCAAACAACGCATTCATCTACCATCTATTTATTTTTTTATTCAGAATTTTGAATTGAAAATTGAAAAAAATATATTTTTGTGTCACATAATGAGTATGAAAATTAAAGTAAAACATTTAACGTACTGTATAATACTCAATTAATAAAATACTAGATGAATAAAAATTTGCCAAGAAACATTGTGCATTCCAATCTTCTGTAAAAAAATAAATAAAACACACAGTTTTGTTTCTTATTAACCGAGGATTTTAATGATTGATTGCGATGAGAGGAGTTTTTAATACATGTCTGTAGTATAAATGAAGGTATAGTGTTAAAATACAATCTACCGTATGTCTATTTAAGAGGAAGTCAGTGTACCCCAGGGGGTATACTGGGGTACTCTCATGGTCCTCATGCTATGCTTTTAGTTACAACACAATGCAGGATCATAGACTTGGATTTTCTTTAGACTGGGTTTACACTGTGCGTTTTTGTTGCACGTTTTTTTTTTAGATAAACTCCCATATTTCTTAACGGGAGTTCATCATAAAAAAAAATACATGTTAAACAGGCTACAGCAATTCACAGGGTGAACCCAGCCTTAGAACCATTTATTTGAGTAGGAGGAACTTGAATTGGAAACATTGAGAAACAATGGTGTAGAAGACGCCTATGTCTAGCGTATACTTTAGGAAAAGCTCCACTGTGAAACTAAGACCAAAAGACTGTCCTTTTGGACTCCAATTGGCCGATACATGTGAGTGTACTGCAAAAAAGTGTGGAATAGCATAGTAGACAATGCTATTCCATCCTGCGGAGTACAGAAAAAAAACCGTATTTGTTAAATATATATACTTTTTTTTTAACATGGTAACCTAGGGGTGACAGATGCCCCTATTTGGAATCCATCCAAGGCATCCGTTAAATCGATGCATCGTGAGCTTTCATTACATATTGTTAAATGTATGCGATTATAGCCTATGGATGCATGAAACAGATGCCCAAGAGTGGCATCTGTCACCCATTTAATGGATACATCATAAACTCTCATGACGTTTTTCATGTCGTATCCATTAAACGGATATGATCATAGCCTTTGGGTGAGGTATGCCACTGTTAGGCATTCGTTTAATGCATAGAAAGGCTATAATGGAAAAGCTTATATTTAACGGATGCCTGTGACAGATTCCATACAGGCTGTCATGTTAAAAAAACATAAATGTTTAACGCATAATTTTTTTTACTGGGCTCCCCAGGATGGAAAAGAACAGTTCATCATGCCTCTCATTTCCACTGCTCCCTGCTTTCCCCGCTCTCTGCCTGTCTCTGGACGGATTGTGTTTCACATGCTGGGCAGCAGATAGCGCACAGCCAAGTAGCAGAACAGAAAAAGCTGTGTCTCAGTAGCAGACAGTGAGTAATTACAACACTATACTATTGCAGCTTGTAATAGAGGGGCATGCAAGCAGCTTTAAATAAAGACAATGTCTGCGATAGGGGAGAGGAAATATGGGAACTATATTCTTTTACATAGTAATCCCGCCCACAGCAAAGTCTAGCAAAATTAAAAAACAACTCTGCTGATCAGAGCTGGGCAACATACTGAAAAATAACCACTTCTTAAATATGGGAACATACTCTGGTGAGCATTCAGACACATATAGGTACTTTTCTATGTTTTTCCATATGGACCCGGCTCCTAATACTGCTGATTACCGTCCGGACCCAGTGAGCTATCTATAATTCGATAATAACCTCCTATACTTCTCAATAAATCAAAGTAAATTCCATTTCTTATAAGCTGCAACAAAAAGTCTAAACAGTAAGGGGGAGTTCACAGTGAGTTTTTTGACTAGTTTTTTTTACGTAGAAACCACGTCGGAAAATGCGCCAAAAAATGGCCAAAAATGCCTCCCATTGATTTCAATGGGAGGCGGAGGCGGGTTTTTCCCGCGAGTGGAAAAACCGTCTCGCAGGAAAAGAAGGGACATGTCCTATTTTCGGGCGTTTATGCCTCTGACCTCCCATTGACATCACTGGGATGTAGAAAAAGCCTATTTCGCTGTGTTTTTTGCACGCGGCGCCAAATGGCCGTGGGTGAAAAACGCTATGGAAATCCGCGTGCAGGCAGAGCAAAATCTCCCTCAAAATTCCAAATGGAATTTTGGGGCAGATTTTCCTCCTGCAAAAAACTCTGTGTGAACCCAGCCTAAGTCCTCTAAGCCGTGCACCCTAGAAAGGAAAGAGTTAAAACAAGATACTAATGCTTTTGAATTTTTAACTCTATCATTTCCAAAGCACACAGCTTAGAGGGGGCTAAATGTCTAATCACCGCTGGGACCCCTACCAATTACTAGAATCTGGGTCTCAAGCCCTCCGTTCCTCCTCACTGCATGACCGTAGTAAAAAGGAGTTGAATGGAGCAAGAGTCACGTCTGTGCTCTGCAGATACGTTCAAGGTCTATGTGCTCGGCTGTTTCCATCAGACACATAGACATTGAATGAAGTGGCAGGGCGCATGCGTGACACCTGCTCCATTCAAACTCTTCACTGCAGTCGTGCAGTGAGAAGGAACAGGGGCTCGAGACCCCCATTCTAGTGATCAGTGTAGGTCCTAAATGTTCAAGAGCTCATCGCATAAACAACCTTCAGATAAAAAAAGATTTTAAGCTATGTATAATTTTTCGTTTTAGTGCATTCTTTGCTCATGTCACATACACAATATTTTTTTCTTAAGTGGCCAGCAAATATTTAGCTTGTCCTTTTCAACTTCCTTGTCATATTTTCCACACTCTATTATCTCCAATGTTCATGGGCCTCCTTTGTATGCCTTGACCTTCTTACATCATCATCTCTATGTCATATACAAGCTTCTTGTGATTGATAGCACTTCAGTGAGTGATCCTAAGGGCTGGTTTGGATAATCTCATACCTTCATAACGTTTTCCATCTTCTATTTGTCAACATTTTTATTAAGATGATTAATTCAGAATCTGAAATCTTTCAATAGATAAAATAAGTAACTAGTTCTTGGTCAATGATTCATTGTTAGGAATCACTGAAAACAAGTATATTAATTCCATATTCTGAGTTAGCTACTGCACATTAATGAAAGAACATATGGCAAGGAAAATATAAGTAGAGGAGTTCAAGATTATATCCAAAAATAATCATGTTACGTTTTTCTCAATTAGATTATAGAATAACGTGATTGTGCTATATATGTTTAGTATCTGAAAAATAAATATTTTGACGATAAAGCACCTTAAAGACAGAATTCCTATTGTATGCCTTAGTGAGTAGCCTAAAACAGCATTTGAAATTTTAAATTGACCCTCCAGACAAAAAATTTAATTTTGACTGTGCTCTGAAGTCCTTATGGGCAGTCAGTCTCACATATCAGCTGTTTAAGCCAATTTCCTTACTAGCACTGCAGGCATAGTAGATGCTGTGGCGTCCATCAAGTAAGACCTCCACTCTGAAGTGAGATTCTGTTAGTAATGACTATGAATAATGGAAGGGAATCATGAAACATAGAACACAGGTCACTTGGAGAACAGGAAACATTTTTTAATTAGTTTCACTGCTAATTCAGTTTCCATGAGTCCGTCTGGAGTTTGACCCTTAACTTCTGTAGGGATAGGAAAAAAGGGTGGTTAAAGGGCCTATACCACAACCTTCCACCAGTGCCATAAAAATCACTCCACAAGTAGAATACTGCAACTCCATATTATTTTGTATGTTTTGCTTTCAGTTTTACTTTCCCATACAGACAAAGTAGTACAATCTGGGAGGGAATGGATGTGCCATCATGTGAATTTATGCAAATCGAATTACAAATAAAACTGTCATTTTGCATGGTGCCCCCCAATGACGGCACCATCTGCAGATTAACCATGTCTTAATCTAGAGGCTGCTCTTTATAAATCTTTTTACCTAACTTCGTTCTGTCAACTGGGTGTCAAAGAAAATACTCAGTGCAGAGACTTGCTATATTTGAGACCTATTTCAAGACCATGCTGATCTGGAACTTCATCACTGCACCAAGTAAAGAATTTCTTCCAGAGATTGATAGAGATGGCAACTTTTGATGGTAACTTTTTTCCTGCTATCCTGAAGGGTAGAGATTACATTTTCAGAAAGTAATTTGTCTTTTAGTAACAACCTGTCAGGATCCAGGGAGAAATTTGGAGTTACTCTAGATCAGGGGTCCCAAACACGCGGCCCGTGGGCCGCAAGCGGCCCCTGAGGCTGTCATCCGCAGCCCGCTGGACATAGAGCCGCTAGTATAGGCTCTGCTCCGGGACTTAGTGGAATCCCCTGACATCGCTGTCAATATATGGACACCAACAGAAAAATTAGACATAGATAAACTTAAAAAAACACAGAAAAGGTCATACTTACTAAGTGGGTAGGTAAACACCCATTCCCAGCAGGACGCAGATAGGTCAAAAATGCTTCAGAAGGAGAGTGCTCAGGTGCATTAAGTAGTAATAGCCACTTCCACTAGTCTTGAGGGGAGTGGCAGCTAAGTGCTATCATTGCACAAAAGTGTACGATAGATGGGTGTGAATATTAATGTAGTACAAAGTGTAAATGTACAGTATAAAAGAACTGTGTGTAGTACATAAGTGTCAGAACTGTGTATGGTAATGTAGTAAAAAAATAAATGTGATGAATGGGGGTCAGTGCTGAGAATATATGGACAGCGATGTGTGGGTCTTCCCCAGAGCTGGAGTCCCGGGCAGAGCACTAGTATAGGCTCTGCTCCGGGACTCTGGGGAAGCCTCTGACATCACTGTCCATACATGGATGTCATACAGTGATGTCAGGGGCTTTTCCAGAGTCCCAGATTAGAGCGGGACTCCAGCTCTGGGGTTGCCCCTGACATCACTGTGCATATATGGAAAGTGATGTCAGGAGCAGAGCTGGAGTCCCATGCAGAGTGCTAGAAGCGGCTCTGCTCCGGGACTCCAGCTCTGGGCTAGCCCCTGATGTCACTGTACATATATGGACACTGATATCAGTGGCTTCCCCAGAGTTCCAGAGCAGAGTTCTGGGGTTGCACCTGACATCACATTCCGGTCCAGGAGGATCCCCTGACGTCACTGTCTATGGACAGTGACATCAGGGGCTCCTCCAGCAGAGGAATCCCTGGCCAAAGCATCGTCTCTGGCTGGGGATTCCACTCCTAGAGGGAGCCCCAATGGAGCTATCTACTGGGGGGAGGGCGTGGCACCATCTACAAGGGGTGTGTGTGGCAAAATCAACAAGGGGTATGCGGCACCATCTATAAGGGGGGGTGTGGCATCATCTACAAGTGGTGTGTGGCACCATCTACAAGGGGTATGTGTGGCACCATCTACAAGGGCCACTGTGGCAGCATCTAAAGAGGGCACTGTGGCAGCATCTACAGAGGGTACTGTGGCAGCATCTACAGTGGGCACTGTGGCAGCATCTACAGAGGGCACTGTGGCATTATCTACAGTGGGCACTGTGGCATTATCTACAGCAGGCACTGTGGCATTATCTACAGAGGGCACTGTGCCATTATCTACCAGTGGGTGGGTGGCGGTATCTACTGTGGACACTGTGGCATTGTCTAGGGGGGAGCATTATCTACAAAGGCCACTTTGGCATTATCTAGGGGAGTGTGACATTATCTACAGAGGAAAATGTGGCATTATCTACAGAGGGCACTGTGGCATTATCTACAAAGGGCACTGTGGCATTATCTACGGGTGGGTGTGTGGCATTATCTACAGAGGGCACTGTGGCATTATCTACAGAGGGCTCTGTGGCACTAAAAAGGGGATGCCCAATCTTCACATTAGTATGTCTGCCAAACGCTGGCAACTGAGCCGCCGGACTGCATTTAGCGACACTTAAACTGGAAAACTGGATTGTCAAAATAAGCACATGGAGAAAACCCACAAATTTCCATTAAAGGGAAAGTGTCATGGAATTTTTTTTTTATATAATATTGCTTTTAGTATGATATTAAAATAAATTTTATTTATTTCTGTTCTTGTGTTCTACTTATTTTTTTTTTCTTACTTTTACTTCTCTATGGGGCTGCCATTTTTTTTGGCATCTCTGTATGTGTCGATTAACGACAACAGTGCCAACAGAGCTAACACTAGTTCTTACCTATGTGAAGTTTTAAAGTGGATCTGTCATATAGTTATGATTTCCTGTCTGAGGTCAGCATAAAGAAGTAGCAGACATAATGATTTCAGCAGTCTGTCACTTATTAGGTAATGTGCCATAGTTTCTGAGAAATTAGTAGTTATACTGTACTTCTGGAGCTAGGCCAGATCTGCAGGCTTTGGTCTTAGTATTATCATATATTCATGCTGCCCACGTCCCTCCAGCTGCTGATTGATACTTTTCTCCCTATGCACAGTAATAGGGAGATAAGTGTCAATCAGCAGCTGCAGGGTGGGGGGAGCCCTGTGACCTACTAGACAACAGGAGGATGCCGATGATGTCAGAATCCTGGCACAGATGGCGCGTGGCTGCGTTGCCAGGCCACAGACAGCAGGCTGCATAAAGCAGGAAGAAGACCCAGCTGCTTGTAGTGGGAACAGGGTCAGGTATGTTTTTTTTATTTTCATTGGAGCAAAGAGGAAATATTAATGGGGGACCTAACTACTATCGGTGGCACCAAGAGGACCTAACTACTATATAGGGGGACAAAGGGGACCTAACCTCTATATGGGAGCACAAAGGGGACCTACTGTATAGAGGCACCAAGGGGACCTAACTACAGTATGGGAGCACAAAGGGAACCTTACTACTATATGAGGGCACAAAGAGTCACCTAACTATTATATGGGGGCACAAAGAGGTGCCTAACTACTATATGAGGTCACAAAAGTGGACCTAACTACTATTTGAAGGCACAAAGGTGAACCCAACTACTATATTGGGGCACAAAGAGGCACCACACTACTATATGAGGGTACAAAAGTGGACCTAACTACTATTTGAAGGCACAAAGGGGACCTAACTACTATATGGGGGCTTAAAGGGGGACCTAATTACTATATGGGGACACAAATAGGATCTAACTACTATATGCAGGTACAAAGGGGGACTGAATTACTATATGGGGGCACAGAAGTGGATAGCTACTCTATGGGGGCTCAAAAGGGGGCTACTATTATGTGAGGACACAAAGGGGGACTTAACCACTGTATGGGGGCACAAAGAAGGACATTACTAGTGTGTGGCGGCACATATAGAGGCATTACTGTGTAGGGAGCATAAGGGGGCCTATTACTGTTTTGGGTACTATAATTCTGTGAGGCACTAAGAGAAGCATTATTACTGTGGGGGTCTAAAGGGTAAACTATTGCTGTGTGGAGCACAAAAGGGGTACTATTACTTTGTGGGACACAAATAAGGGGCACAATGGATAGTGAGTTTGTATAGAGGGTGATGAATATGTGGGGAGGGTTCTGGAAAAGCAAGGAGCCAAAGATGTTTGTTTTGCAAATTCTACATAAACGAGTCGTCGTTGGAAGAGGTCATCATGGTGGTCCATGCCGGATAAAGACAGAAAAGGGAAAGTGAACGACTACAATCAGAAAATACGTTACATTTGATTTACTGGATTTAACTGTACTTTATTCACTTTAATGGTCTGCAGAGCTTCTGTATAGGACTGGTATCTACCACTATATGGTGGTAAAATTGGCCTTTGTTTTACCACACATGCTTTAGTACACAATTAAGAGTGGTCTTGCATCATTTCTATATAGCTGACGGGTGCGTCCCAAGAATGATTTCCTCGGGTGTGTCCAAGGTACTCCAGTCTA
This sequence comes from Rhinoderma darwinii, assembly GCF_050947455.1. Taxonomy (NCBI): domain Eukaryota; kingdom Metazoa; phylum Chordata; class Amphibia; order Anura; family Rhinodermatidae; genus Rhinoderma; species Rhinoderma darwinii. The sequence continues at coordinate 355,187,856 of NC_134690.1, read as the reverse complement.
ACACTGCGCACACAGCAAGTATAACTACTGAATTCTTAGAAACTGCGTCACATTACCTAGTTAGCTGAAATCAGCATGTCTGTCACTTCTTTATGCTGCCCTCAGACATGGCAGACTAAATATAAGACAGATCCGCTTTAAGAAATTCTAAAAAGAACAGTCACATAAGACATCGTTATGTCCAATTTTCAATGCAAGATAATTCTTTAGTTGCTGTGAACAGCACAAAGTTTGAAAACAGAATATTACATTGGGAATAACATCTGTTTTCATGAGCCCTTTTTTTTATCCACATATGGACAAGTTAGAATGAGTCAGTAAATTGTCACATTCATATACTGTTAGTGATCAATTTACAAACCTATATCTTGATAAGAAATTACCAAATCAATTCACATATTAGTCAGTGAGAAATAAATCTTGTATGAAGTCTTTGCTTACTAATATTTTATTTTGTTATAAAGAAAGTAGTCCTTTATTCACAAGAACATAAAAACAGGCTATATTTTTGTGTTCACTTTCATGTTTACCACCTGCAGAAAACATAGTCCTTTAAGTGGACACTAACTTTTTAAGCAACTTATGCTAATCTCATAGTATACCTGATATAGATCAACTTTTCAATCTACTTAATATTAAAATTCAGTTGTTTTATCATGCAAACTCTGTGTGAAGTTACTGCCACTAGGTGTCTCCCTTTCTGTAATCTGCTGTCCCCCCCCTTGTTGTCAAGCAAAGTCCGTCCCTGGTTACAGAGCAGAATTGACGAGCTGCAGAAGGTGGAGATGTGTCACTTTGCTGCCTGCCTATACAAGTCTATCGAGAGGGGGGGGGCGAGCAGGAGGAGGGAGCGAAGAGAGAGTGAGTTAGCAACAGATGCTACATATAAGTCTATGAAGAGGGAAGGGGTGAGCAGGATGAGGAAGTAGAAGCAAAGTGAGAAAAACACAGGCTACTGGTAAGATTTCTATGTTACCCCAGTGTTGGATTCTCTTCTCAGCTACACTGCTCATTACAGCTGTATAATCTCCTCCATGCTGCTGCTGCTGCTGCTTTTATATATATATATATATATATATATATATATATATATATATATATATATATATATATATATATATATATATATATATATGTGATAGATAGAGATAGGAGAGCAGGATTATCCTATTCTTTGTGTGCAGTGTATAGAAGGCATGACAGCTACTTGGCTCCACTCACGAGCTCAGAGACAACTGAGAATTAGAGATAGAGCCTGCAGAGGGGAAAACTACTAAATAATACAGAATACAAGTCATATAATGGCCAGAAATATAATTATTCCTCATATAAACACATATGACAGCTTATTCTGAAAAGTCACCTAAAAAGTTAAGTACACTTTAAGTCACTGCACCACGTTCATGACTAAAACTGTATATCATGCCTGCATCCAGCTGAAAAGGACATCAGGAGGGAGCAATAAGAGGAGAACCCTGTTAGTCACTTGTTCTAAACCAATCAGCATTCTTGACAACGCTCAGGGGGATGCTGATGACAAGGATACTGCCTATGCTCCTTACTCATGTGTTTTTCAGCAGGATACAGGCACAGTATACAGCTGCTCATGGCAGCAGTCCAATAATGTAAATTTAGCCCTTTACTAGTCTTTGAAAGCAATTTATTTAATCATGTTAAACCTTAAAAACTGTCCATTTTACAATGTTTTGACAATCTGTTTAATAAGGTGAAATTGTAATAATCTCTATATATGCTATACAATACAAAGTATATATTGTCACCTTGGAAAATATGTGTTATGTTATTGCCCATCTTCTGCATCAAGAGCCTTCAGTGATATACTTAGATACACATGTAATGGCCGCCACTCCCCACGTTATAATTACCTGCTCCCAGCATCTTGGCAGGCGCTGCTCCTCTTTTGGCGGCCTCCAACACCGCAGACGCTTGCTTCTGGGTCCTAGTGCGCACATGCTGACCGCCTGAACCTTAGCGGAGTCCATACACAAATCATTAAGAGATAGAACATACCCCAAGAAATTAACATCCTGAACTTCAAAAATACACTTTTAAAATTTTGCGTAAAGACAATTTTCTCTAAGCACCCGAAGAACGGATCTTAAATGGTAAACATGAGAGGAACAATCCGAAGAAAACACAAGAATATCGTCCAGATACACAACAACAAAGCTTCCAATAAAATTTCTGAAAATATAATTTCCAATTTCCGGAGAATTACTTATTACTTAAACCAAAAGGCATGACCAAATACTCATAATGACCATCTGGAGTATTAAATGCTGTCTTCCACTCATCCCCTTTGAAGATACGAACATTGTTAAACAATATATTAGCAGGGAAAAGTATCTTTTGAGAAAATTTTGGAAATTCCTGACCGCCTAGGTTGCCTTCCCGAGGGTCATTTAGGCTCTGAAGTTTTTCCAGAGCCGGACGTATGGAATATGGTATATGACCTGCATCCCTGCATTAGAAACACAGCCTTTTGCAGTTCCGGAAAAGTCTCCGTTCTTAAGAAGACATTGTGGACCCCAACTGCATGGGCTCCTGTGAGCTGTGAGACAGATGGAGGGATCCCAGTGCAGGGAAGAAGAAAGACCATTGCTGAACGTTAATTTTTGCGTTCTCGTAGACATCGGTCAACGAGAGTCATGGTAAAGTGGAGGGTGGAGGGTAATTTACCAGAAGATCTTTTAAGGTTTTAGAAAGGCCTCGGTGAAATTGACAACTGAGCACTGCATCATTCCACTGTGAAGGGACAGACCACAATCTAAATTCCGAACAGTAATCCTCTACAAGATGCCGTCCCTGATGGATAGATAACAGATTGGCCTCAGCCACAGCAGTGATATCTGGTTCACCATAAAATAAACCTAGGACTTCAAAGAAGGTCTCAACAGAGAAAAATTCCGGGGCATCAGGTCTCAACGAAAGGGCCCAGGTTTGAGGATCTCCCTGCAATAGGGAAATAACGAGACAAACTCGTTACTTCTCAGTTCCAGACGAAAAAGGTCTTAGATGAAAATACAATTTACAACTCTTACGAAAGTTAATGAAAGACTTATGATCACCGGAAAAACGATAAGGTAAGTTCAGTTTTGGTCCAACTGGAATTGCAGCTGGAATGACTGCATGGACGTGCACAGTTTCATGGTGTTGAATCCTTTCAACCAGATCTTGTACCAGCTGAATCAGACCGTTCATCTGCTCCACAAGGCTGAGCATAGGTTCCATAGTGGAAAAGACCATTTTAAAGGACTTCTGATTATGTCAAGGAATCACTACTTGAGCAATTCCCCAGAGTGACAGTTTATGGAATTGCTATGGGAGCAATTCCCCAAAGGCAGCTGGAGACTGTCTGGAGCAAGCATACAAGTAAATCATCTAGCTCAAGTCCGTCACCACTCTGGTCAGCAGAGTCTAAGGCTATTCTATGGTCTTCACCCGAGCCCACCGCAAGGCTGGCTGGATTTGGCCGCTTAGAACCCAGGATGCTTTTACAGAATAAGGTGTTGGACAGGAGATGCACTTGCAGGCAATACCAGAACGGATAACCAGAAAGCCAGAGTGGTGGTCAACAAGCAGAGTTCAAACCAGGAGAGTCTAAAAGTCCAAATCGCAAAGCAGAAGAATACCAGGAGTGGCAGAGGTCGAAACCACCTGCAGAATATCCAAATCATAGAGCAGAGGGTAAATCCAAAGACAAAGCCGAAGTCAAGTTCGAAGAGTCCAAGTAGTCTAGGTGATTCAGGGTGTAATCAGGAGCTTGATCAGACACATGCATTCACAATAAAATCACAAGCAACAGTGAAAAAACCAGGGCCACCCAGAAGCTTGGCCAGTTGTCATGACAACCTAAAAGTGATGTTTCCTAACACTGACCCTCACTTTCCTAAAGGGTAACCACGCACCTAAATCAATTCTCAGCTTAATTTGGCTTTAAAGGTTCCTCCTCTTTCTTCCTTCCTTGCCAGAGCAATTTTGTTCATATTAGTGCTCCTTATGCTCCTAGTGTTTCTCAGCTATCTCCGTTTTTAAACCTCAGCGTGTACCTATGAAATCCCTGCCTGCCGTCTGCCCTAACCTTTTGTTAAGTGACGAGTGACGAAACTCTGCCGCCTGCCCTGACCATTTGCTACATGACCCGTTACGAACCTTGCCGTCTGCCCTGACCATTTGCTATTCCAGACCATGGTTATTGGCACTTCATCTGTTATGTTTGACGCCACTAATTGAGCCTACTCTGGGCAATTGCGTAACTATAGTGGTCGCCGCGGTCGCAATTGCGACTGGGCCCCGAAACCAGGGAGGCCTGTGGCCCCCCGCACCACATCAATGAAAAGTTACTGTAGTAACTGGGGCCCATGTAATAAACTACAGGGTGGGCCATTTATATGGATACACCTAAATAAAATGGGAATGGTTGGTGATATTAACTTCCTGTTTGTGGAACATTAGTATATGGGAAGGGGGAAACTTTTCAAGCTGGGTGTTGACCATGGCGGCCATTTTGAAGTCGGCCATTTTGTATCCAACTTTAGTTTTTTCAATGGGAAGAGGGTCATGTGACACATCAAACTTATCGAGAATTTCACAAGAAAAACAATGGTGTGCTTGGTTTTAACGTTACTTTATTCTTTCATGAGTTATTTACAAGTTTCTGACCACTTATAAAATATGTTCAAAGTGCTGCCCATTGTGTTGGATTGTCAATGCAACCCTCTTCTCCCACTATTCACACACTGATAGCAACACCGCAGAAGAAATGCCTCCAGATCTGACCCCCTTAGACTTTTATCTTTGGGGTCATCTGAAGGCAATTGTCTATGCAGTGAAGATACGAGATGTGCAGCAACTGAAACTACGGATACTGGAAGCCTGTGCTAGCATTTCTTCTGCGGTGTTGCTATCAGTGTGTGAAGAGTGGGAGAAGAGGGTTGCATTGACAATCCAACACAATGGGCAGCACTTTGAACACATTTTATAAGCGGTCAGAAACTTGTAAATAACTCATGAAAGAATAAAGTAACGTTAAAACCAAGCACACCATTGTTTTTCTTGTGAAATTCTCGATAAGTTTGATGTGTCACATTGTCACATGACCCTCTTCCCATTGAAAAAACTAAAGTTGGATACAAAATGGCCAACTTCAAAATGGCCGCCATGGTCAACACCCAGCTTGAAAAGTTTCTCCCCTCCCATATACTAATGTGCCACAAGCAGGAAGTTAATATCACCAACCATTCCCATTTTATTTAGGTGTATCCATATAAATGGCCCACCCTGTACATTGGCCCCTGTTACTGATAGTACTTACCTCCCTCTTTCCAGAGTGCAGCGGAGGTTCTGACGTCACACAGCGCTGTGCACAGCACATGACGTCACGACGCTATGCGCTGCGCACAGCATCCTGACACTTGATGGAGTGAGGACCTCCGCTTTGGCCGAAGAGGACGGTAGGTTTAATATTAGTGTCTTGTGTCTTGCTGAAGTGTCTTGCTGAAGCTGATGGTTCAAGGTCCCACTCCTGGGATCCCCGCCAATCAACTGTTTTGAAGGGGGTGCAGCTGCTCACACAAGCGATACTTCCCCTTCATTCCGGTCACTTTCTCACACTGAATCGCCGACACGGACGTGCCAGCGATTCACAGTGTGAGCAAGTAATGATAATTAAGGGGAAGCAGCGCTCGTACGAGCTCTGCACCCCCATCAAAACAGCTGATTGTCAGGGATTACGGGAGTCGGACCCCGACCCATCATCTATTGATAGCCTATACTGAGGATAGGCCATCAATGTTTAGGAACTGGACAACCTCTTTTAAGCCTACTGTGTGTTAGACTTAGATACAGGGCCCCAGCAGACAGTAATCTTATACTGTATAAGATTACTGTCTGCTGGACCCTGTATCTAAGCCTACCTTAAGCTTATATACAGGGTCCAACAAACAGTGTCACACATGCACATGGGCCCTGTACCTAAGGCCTCATTCACATCTGCGTTGGGGTCCCGTTCTGACGTTCCGTCTGAGCTTTCCGTCAGAACGGTACCCTGAACAGACACAAACTGACACAGAAAGATCTCAGAAGTTTCCGTTTCCATCACCATTGATTTCAATAGTGACGGATCCGGTGCCCATGGTTTTCGTTTGACTCTGTTGTGCACCGGACCTGTAGTTTTGCCGGAAGCAATAGCGTAGTCGACTTCGCTATTGCTTCCGGCAAAACGACGGGTCCGGTGATGGAAATAGAAACCTCTGGGTTCTGTCTGTGTCAGTTTGTGTCTGTTCAGGGTTCCGTTCTGACGGAAAGCTCCGACGGAACGTCAGAACGGGACCCCAACGCAGATGTGAACGAGGCCTAAGGCCCTGTTCACATCACCGCTGCCCTTAAGCTGAGGAGTTCCATCGGGTTAACCCCTCAACGGAAAGGCAAACACAAACCTTAGTTTCTGTTTGCATCACCATTGATCTCATGGTGGCTGAGATTTCAGTTTGCCTTTCTGTTGAGGGGTCGACCCGATGGAACCACTCAACGGAAGGACTGCGGTGATGAGAACAGGCCCTTACTAATGTTTTTTTTTTGTGTTTTTGTTAGATGTTCGGTCGTTGGACTTCGTCAGATTCGAGGACTACTTAGATGACGTTTTTTTTATTCTCAATAAAATGGTTAATGAGGGTTGTGTGTTTTTTTAAATTTCAATAAGTCTATTTTTTCTGTCTGTATTTTTTTTAAACTTTATCGCTACCGACTTACTAATGGCCGCTGATTGATTGACAGCACCCATTACTAAGGCGGGGCTTATTGTTAGCCGGTGCAGAGGCTAACACTAACCCCCATTATTACCCTGGTACCCACCGCCACCAGGGGTGCTGGGAAGAGCCGGGTGCGATCCAGTACCCGACCATCTGTAGTGATGGTCGGGAACTGGGGCAGCTGTAGGCTGGTATTATTAGGCTGGGAAAGGCCAAAAACACCACCCTGGTAAAGCAAGGCCGCTGCTGCTGTGTTGTATCTGGCTAGTTATGAAAAATGGGGGGGGGCCCACATAATTATTTTTTAAAATTAATAATTGGAATGAACGATGTGGGGTTCCCCCATTTTTATAACCAGCCAGATACAACATAGCAGCAGCCTAGCATTACCTGGGTGGGAAGGACCAATGTTTTTGGGCTTTACCAGCCTAATAATACCAGCCCACGGCTGCCCCAGTGCCCCTCCGTCACTACAGATGGTCGGATACTGGATCGTACCCGGCTCTTCACGGTACCCCAGGTGGCGGTGTGGACCGGGGTAATAATGGGGGTTAGTGTTAGCCTCTTCATGTCTAACATTAAGCCTTGCCTTAGTAATGGCCGTTGTCAATTAGCCAGTGGCCATTACTAAGGTGGTTGTAATACAGTTTAAAAAAATACAAAGACATAGATAAAATATTTTATCGAAATAAAAATCCCACACACAACCCTCGTTATCCATTTTATTGAGAATAAAAATAACGCAGTTATCGATGAAGTCTTCGAATCTGAAGTAGTTCAACAACCGAACTTGGAAAAAAACACAAAAATAATTAGTAACACATAAAAAAGGAAAATAATTCTTATACTTACCTTTCCTGGGTCCAGCACTGGAGCCGCAATGTAAGCAAGTTGGGCCCTATATCTAATCCTATCATGTGTAATACTGTCTGCTGAGACACTGTATCTAATCCTATAATGTGTGTTACTGTCTGCTGAGCCACTGTATCTAATCCTATCCATAGCTATAGGGTCGTATTGCCATAGATATGCTGTCTCATATGTATAGATATATATATATATATATACATATACACATATGTTTATATATATATACACACATATACATACACATATATACACACATATACAAACACGCACACATTCTTTTGGGGGGGATACATATGTATTGGGGATATTCCCCCCTGATGTTTTAAGTCCTTAGTGAAGCCGCTGGCAGCTAGTGCATTGTTGGATCACTTAGGAGACCCAGGGATGCAGATGAAAGCAGCGGGCCATCGGCCATGAGAAGTTTGTGTGGGGGGGCCCAAGAAGAACCTTTGCATCAGGGCCCATGAGCCTTTAGCTATGCCTCTGACTCTGGGGGTAATGATCTGGGGTTCCCCTGCAGCAAAGTTTAGATCCCTGTATAGGGCTTAAAGGGTGCACACCAGGGATTCTCTTAGACTCCACTCCCCGGATTAGCCTCACATCAAATCGCTTGGTTACAAAGTGGGTTCACACCACCCTCTGCTGGCGCCATGACAAAATCTCCATGGGTCCCGCGACAGCGCCCCAGCAATTAAAGCCATTTATGTGCTACAACAATCAATAAATTATTCATAATATGGATATGTCTCTATATTTCCAATCATCTAATTAATAACTATTTATTACACAATTACACAAGTCCAATCTGCAATCTATGCCAAAAATAACTCTGTTTAGAACTTGAATTATATGCTGTTGAAAGATCGAAACTTTATGGAAAGTTTAGTTCTGGCAACAAAATAACACTTATATTCACAGAGAAGTGTCTAGGGGGTACATGGCATGTTATTTATCTATCAAAAATAACAATGGTGTTAACATACACTACCGTTCAAATGTTTGGGGTCACCCAGACAATTTTGTGTTTTCCATGAAAACTCACACTTATATTTATCAAATGAGTTGCAAAATGACTAGAAAATATAGTCAAGACATTGACAAGGTTAGAAATAATGATTTTTATTTGAAATAATAATTTTCTCCTTCAAACTTTGCTTTCGTCAAAGAATGCTCCATTTTCAGCAATTACAGCATTGCAGACCTTTGGCATTCTAGCTGTTAATTTGCTGAGGTAATCGGGAGAAATTTCACCCCATGCTTCCAGAAGCCCCTCCCACAAGTTGGATTGGCTTGATGGGCACTTCTTGCGTACCATACGGTCAAGCTGCTCCCACAACAGCTCTATGGGGTTGAGATCTGGTGACTGCACTGGCCACTCCATTACAGATAGAATACCAGCTGCCTGCTTCTTCCCTAAATAGTTCTTGCATAATTTGGAGGTGTGCTTTGGGTCATTGTCCTGTTGTAGGATGAAATTGGCTCCAATCAAGCGCTGTCCACAGGGTATGGCATGGCGTTGCAAAATGGAGTGATAGCCTTCCTTATTCAAAATCTCTTTTACCTTGTACAAATCTCACACTTTACCAGCATCAAAGCAACCCCAGACCATCACATTACCTCCACCATGCTTGACAGATGGTGTTAGGCACTCTTCCAGCATCTTTGCAGTTGTTCTGCGTCTCACAAATGTTCTTCTGTGTGATCCAAACACCTCAAACTTCGA